>NC_137797.1:57995610-58236820 GCF_963383645.1 Muscardinus avellanarius
GCCTGCTGTGAGACATTACCAGTGTTGGGGCCTCCAAGGTCGGGACCAAAGCCAGCTTAGGGGTTTGACCGGTTCAAGGGCCAGCGAGACCAGAACTGGGTCCTCCCATGAGGCAAGGCCGCTGCTTGAGCCAGCGAGGTCTGGATCAGTCCACTGAGTAGCCAGGCCACTACTGGGACCATCAAGAGTGGGATTGGTACTTGCAACGCAGCATGCACAGAGAAATATCGCAGAAAATATAAATCAGACGCTTCTCTTAATCAGCAATAACTAGGAGGAAAAGGGCAACAGGAAGAGGTTGAGCTATAGAAAGGGCCCTATAGTGAAGCAACTAATGTGACCAATCAGAGGGTATGTAATACTGGAGGACGGAGCCTCTTTAAAAAGCAGGAGGTACATAAACAAATGTATCAAAGTAAATCACCAAAGAAGTGTGGGACGGAGGGAGGGGGAGGGAATGGGACGGGGGCTGGAGGAGGGCTAATTGGATGATGTGTGCTTGTATATCCTCTCAAGTCTTGTACTCCAATGTGATTGATATATGACTACAATGCACCAATTTAAAAAATAAATTAATTAAAAAAAATCACAAAAAAAAAGTAGAGATTCAGTAGCAGATTTGAGGAGCTAATGTCAGAGATATGATTTTTTTTATTTCAACTGCTGTTTGTTTGATAAATGACATAATTTAAACATGCATTAATGGTTATCATGACTACAAGTGATCTGAAGGGTAAACCTACAGGCCAACCTGCTTAGAAGGCTGACACTAGTAAAAGAGGATTCAAATCGTTGCTTTAGCCTCAAATTAACAATCACAGAGATCCCTTTGATTCATTTTATAAGGTTTGGTGAGAATCAGGGAGAACAGTCCTAGGGAAGACTGTCAGTAAGGGCTGAGTTAGGATTGTTGGTGGCTTGTATTGGCCATTATCCAGATTAGGATGATGTTTTAGAAAGTTAAAATGTTCTCAATTGTGGCTTACAATAAAGGATATTAAGAATAAGTAATTTATCAGCCCTATATCCTTTTTAATAAGTACCAAAAGTGGGTTTCAGGAAGACACAGGGATGGAACAGGAGGTGAAGCAAAATGATAAAATAAGGAAAATAAAAAAATGGAAGAAATATGTCAGAGAATGTAAAAAGACCATCAGAGACACTGCTGTGTGCTCTAACCATTGACTGGCTACCTGCTCCTGATCGCCACACAACAGTTTTAGAGCACACTTTTAGGAGATGCACTTAGCTTTGACAAAACTTCACTGTATCGAATTAGGAATACAAGTCTGAGCTGGGTATGGTGATGCACGCTTGTAATCCCTTTATTTAAGAGGCTGACACAGGAGGACCACAGGTTCATGGACAGCCTCAGCAACTTAGTGAGGCTCTCTGCAACTTAGTGAGACCCTGTTTCAAATTAAAGAATAAAAAATAGGATTGGGGGTGTATCTCAGAGGTAGAATGCCCCTGGGTTCCATCTCCAGTACCACACACACACAAAATAAAATAATACAAGTCTGACTCCGTTTAAGTCTTAATAAATGTTCAGAGAGATACTTTTGTTATATCAAGTAAAAAGGGCAACTGATTCTAACTGTTGACATAATAATAAGTAAAGGCCCTACTAGGCCTGTGATGAAAAAGTTAGGACCTATTTTATAGTCAACAGCACAGATTATTTAACAATTTGTATACCACAAACATATTCTTTCCAATTCATCAAACACATCCTATTTCAATTTGCCAAAATCTGTATTTGTTTTAGGTGAATGTAGCTTTCAAAAATGAAATGTTTCTTAAGACTGTACTATCAAAGTGAAATATACAGGATATGAAACAAGTAATTTATTTTAGACTACTTTAGCCAGAAGAATGCTTCTTTTAATGGAGGAGTGCTGGTGATGTTGCTGTTTCTAAATAATCTACACAGAATATCCAAATAAATGATTCTGTACCCATATTTGTTGAAGAAGTCATGATAATTTACTATAGAAGCAAAATAACATTGACTGAATGTCTCAAATAATTTCTTGTAAAAAGTTATTTAAGCCAAATTAATCCTAATATTTTTAAAATTAATTAATTAACTTATTTGTTTATAGTACTAGGCACTGAATCCAGGGGCATCCTGCCACTGAGCTACACCCCCAATCCTTTTCTGTTTTTTTAAAATTAATTTCCAACTTGATTAAGCTACTGTATACTTATAGATGCAGATATTAATACATAGATCAATAAAAGAATACAGAAATAATTTGCATATATATTGAATAATATATGACAGTGATACCATTTCAAATAAATTTTTCCCCACTTCCCCTTACTCCCGCAACAATGAGTGTCCAGGTTGACCATGCTACATTCATACTTTTCCACACATTCGAATGTAGCTCCTCCATCAATCAACCTCAGCCTTCTGAGGTTGACCTTGAACCTACAATCCTCCTATCTCAGCCTCCCAAGTTCTGAGATTACAAATATGTACCACTGTGCCCGGCTTCACTAATATTTTTTTGAAGGCTTTTCTCCAGATTTTCTACCTAGCACGGTTGTCTTTGAGGCTAGTAATTTCTCAAAATGGAGGAATACGAAGATCAAAGTAATCAAATAAAAATTGTCTTATAGATTAGGCTGCAAGGCTCCCAGGCATCTGTCTTTCCCTTT
Organism: Muscardinus avellanarius; assembly: GCF_963383645.1. NCBI lineage: Eukaryota > Metazoa > Chordata > Mammalia > Rodentia > Gliridae > Muscardinus > Muscardinus avellanarius. The sequence goes on from NC_137797.1 coordinate 57,998,278, forward strand.
TTTGCAGTTGTTAAGATCTGCTGCAGTAACAAGGGAAACTACGACAAGCCACAGGCAGCTATTTTCAGTAGTGGTGCCTTAAGTAACTGGCCTTTTTGTGTTTCTCATGTGGTTATGAAAACTGAAACTTAGTCACAGTGGGAGAACATTTAAAGTAGAAGAGATAGAGTGGGCAGAAGTCGGGTATGCAGATATCTGAGCCACTCCACGTAAGAGGAACTTTACATGGGCCAGAAATTTGCCTCTAGGAAATTTCCAGGTCACACGAGACTGTCCAGACCTACTGAAACCTTAGCTAAGAACTAGGAAAAGCTTCAGCAATGTAACATACCTCATTAAAGTGAGATGAGATGAATCAAAAGGTGAAATACTGCAAAGAAAAAACAAGATCATGTAAAGCAAAAAGGTTCTAATTGCAGGTATGTGAGTATATATAGTTTAAGTAACTAAACAGAGCACTGTTTTTAATGGTTTGTGTCCCTGATCCATTATAAAACAGAGAATTTACATTTTGCTTTAAGAATACTTAGCAATATTGAATCCATGTGATTCCTGTAGAAAATCCAAGCAATTCAGGGCTACAAAGACAGAAATATATCTGCAAATCCCCAAAAAACTTTAAAGTCAGAGAAATTTGACTCCACTAGTTAATTATTGGTTGTATGACCTTGGTCAACTTACTAATTTTTCTGAGTCTTAGTTTCTCTAAGGGAATTCTGTAAAGTACCTGGTGCATGGGGTATAACACATCTTTAATACATGGAAAGTGCTTTTGTTATTAGCTAGAAGAAACATGGGTTAAATTTCCTCCTGAACCTCATACAATATTATAATTACTGGAAAACAAAAGTCGGTCAACTATTTCATTTATGCCATGCAAAACTACCCTTATTAATTGACTACAGTCAATTAAAAACTGACTAGTTTTAATTAAATTGCTTAATATTTATAGTCTGATTACCATTTTAATTTAATTGCTTAATATTTATAGAATATACTGAATTTTGTATTATTATTGAATAGGACATGATTGTGTCCTTGGTTATGTTAAAACAAGCCTGATCATAAGGTCATTTAAGCATGTCTCATATTTCACTGCTTCATAAATGTTAATGATTTTCTTAGTACTAGGGATTGAACTCAAAGGCCTTCTACCTCTGAGTTATACCTCCAGCTTTATTTATTTATTTATTTATTTATTTTTGTATTGAAACGGGGTCTCACTAAGTTGCTGAAGGCCTCACAAAATTACTGAGGCTGGCAACAAACTTGCGATCCTCCTTTCTCAGCCTCCCAAACATTGGAATTATAGGTGTGTGCCATCATACCTGACTATGTAAGTGGATCTTGAATGAGTCTCAATGTCAGTACAATACCTAAAATTCATGATTCTAGGAAAACTTGTGAACTACTACTGAGTTCAAATATTTATCAGTAAGTATTTATGTAGTCCATAGAAGTTTGTGACATTTTTTGTTGGTACACTATAGTTTCACATCATAATGTGGATCATATTGACAATGGCATACATTCACATAGTACTTGGTGGCCTCCCGCTTCCCCTTCCCCCTCCCAACTATGAGTGTCCAGGTTGACCATGCTACATTCACACTTATACACATATTCAAATGTAGCTCCTCCATTAATCAACCTCAGCCTTCTTCCTCTCCTACCCTTCCTTTCTAGTTTGCTGAGATTTTCCCTCCATTATCTGGAGTCCCTCTGGTATTCCTAATACTCCCTAGTTTGGGCATATTAGAGAAAACATATGTCCCTTCTCTTTCTGTGCCTGGCTGATCTCACTTAACATAATGTTCTCCAGGTCTTTTCATCTTCTTGCAAATGACATGATTTTGTTCTTCTTTATTACTGAGTAGAATTCCACTGTGTGTATTTCCTGAATTTTGTTTTATTATTTTGAAATCCATTATTTTGCAATCCATTCATCTGTTGATGGAGACCCAGGTTGGTTCCATATTTTGGCTATTACGAATTGTGCTGCTATGAACATGGGTATGCATATGTTACAGTAGTTCTCTGATTTCAACCCCTTTGGAAAGATACCCAGGAGTGGTATAGCCAGATGATAAGGTGGATTCATTCCCAATTTTCTAAGGAATAGCCACACTGATCTCCATAGTGGCTAAAATAGTTTACGCTCCCACCAACAGTGTAGAAGAGTTTCTATTTACTCACATCCTCACCAGCATTTGTTGCTAATTAACTTCTTTATACTTGCCACTCTGATTGGGGTTAGATGGAATCTCAGCTCGTTTTGGTTTGCATTTCCCTGATGGCTAATGATGTTGAACATTTTTTCATTTATCTATTGGACATTTGTGTCTTTTCTTTTGTGAAGTGTATGTTCAGCTCAGTGGCCCATTTCTTGATTGGGTTGTTTTGCTAGTGTAGAGTCTTTTGAGGTCTTTGTATATTCTGGATATTAGCCCTCTATCAGAGTGGTGGCTGGTAACAATCTTCTCCCATTCTGTAGGTGTTCTTTTTAGGTTCTTGATGTTTTCTTTTGATGCACAAAAACTTTTTAGTTTGATGTCATCCCACTTGTTAATTCTTATTTTAGTTTTCTGTGCTTTGGAGGTCTTTTTGAGAAAGTCATTGCCTGTGCCTATATGTTGTAGTGTTGAGCCTATGCTCTCCTCTAATAACTTCACAGTCTCTGGTCTAATTTCCAAGTCTTTGATTCATCTTGAGTTGTTTCCTGTGTGTGGTGAGAGGTAAGGAATTAGTTCCATCTTTCTACAAATGGTTAGCCAGTTCTTCTAGCACCATTTGCTGAAAAGTCTGTCTTTTCTCCAGAAGATGAGTTTGGCCCCTTTGTCAAAGACCAATTGACTATAGGTGTGTGGGTTTGTTTCTGTATCTTCTATTCTGTTCCACTGGTCAGTCTGCCTGTTGTTGTGCCAATATCATGCTGTTTTTACTACTATTGCTCTATAGTATAATTTGAAGTCAGGGATTGTGACACCTCCTGCATAGTTCTTATTGCTGAGAATTGCTTTGGCTATTCTGGATCTTTTCTTTCTCCATATAAAATTCATGACTGATTTGTCTAGGTCTATGAAAAATGTTGTTGGAGAATTGCACTGAATCTGTAGATCACGTTTGGCAGATGCCCATTTTGATGATATTTATTCTTTCTATCCATGGGTAAGAGAGATCTTTCCATCTTCCAAGGTCTTCTTCAGTTTCTTTCTTCAATGTTTTATAGTGTTCATTGTAGAGGTCTTTTATGTCTTTGCTTAGGTTTAGTCCTAGGTATTTTATTGGTTTTGAGGTTATTGTAAATGGAATTGTTTTCTTATTTCTTTCATTTTGGATTTATTTTATTTTATTTTTGGTGGTACTGGGGTTCCTGGAAGCCCTTCTACCTTGGTGCTACACTCCCAGACCTATTTTATACTTTTTAAAAAATTTGGAAACAGGGTCTCTTAAGCCAGCGCGGCTGGCTTCGAACCTGTGCAATCCTCCTGTCTCCACCTCCCAAGCACGGGGATTACAGGCATGTGCCACCACGCTCGGCTCACTGTGGATTCGTTTTTGGCATATAGAAAAGCAACTGATTAGCCAGGTGTGGTGGCGCACACTTGTAATCCCAGCATTCGGGAGGCTGAGACCAGAGGATTGCGGTTCGTGGACAGCCTCAGCTACGTAGTGCTCAGCTACTTAATGAGGCCCTCTGCAACTCAGTGAGATCTGGTTTCAAAATAAAGAATAAAAAAATAGGGCAGGGAGTGTAGCTCAGAGGCTGAATGCCCCTGGGTTGCATCCCCAGACCCGCAAAAAAAGAAAATGGAAAAAAAAGAATAGCAACTGATTTCTTTAGGTTGATTTTGTATCCTATAACTTTGCTGAATTGGTTGATCAATTCCAGTAGTCTTTTGGTTGAGTTTTGGGTCTTCTAGATAAAGGATCATGTCATCTGCAAACAAGGATAATTTTAATTCCTATTTAATTTTATATTAAATCCATTTGATATTCTTATCTTCTTATTGCTGTGGCAAGAGTCTCAAGGACCATATTGAAAAGTGATAGGTCAGGTCCCCCCTCCACTCCCCTCACGTGACCCCTCAGCAGAAACAGGAGATGGAACTCTGGAAGCCAGAAGCAGAGATATCACGAGACTCCAGGTGTCATGAGACTCCAAACATCGCGAGACAGACTCCAGAGGTTGTGAGACTACATATGTCGCGAGGGAATCAGCATGCCTATAAAACATCAGTGCTTCCTCTCCATCATATGACTCAGCTGGCCGATTGGGACTACATGTGGCTCGTTGGTCCCTTCCCCCATGGCTTGCTGAGTCCCCGAGGGTGCCAGGTCCGAATAAAGCAGCAGCTTTTGATAACCTGGCTGGTATTTTACCTCCTTCATGACTCCCTAGCCCATTTTCAGCATTTCAAAAAGGAATGGTGATAGTGGGCATCCTTGTCTTGTTTCTGATTTTAAAGGAAATTCTTGAGGTTTTCCCCCATTCAATATGATGTTGGCTTTGGGTTTATTGTATATTGCCTTAATGATGTTGAAATAGATTCATTCTATTCCAGTATTCTGCAGTGTTTTAAATATAAATGGATGTTGGATTTTGTCAAATGCTTTTCAGCATCTATTGATATGATCATGTGGTTTTTGTTCTCAGTTCTATTTATGTGGTGAATAACATTTATTTGTGTATATTGAACCAGCCTTGCTTTTCTGGGATGAAAATTACTTGGTAATTGCAAAAATTCTAAACAAAATACTAGCTATACGCATTCAAAACCATATCAAAAGAATTGTACACCATGACCAATTTGGTTTTGTGGCATTTTACTAAGCATTTCAGAGCGCTGTTGAAGAAAACTCATGGTTTCACCCTCCAAGGGCCTTAAAATTCCCTTGATCACTCTTTGAGGTATAATTGTCCTACAGTAAATTGCATATACTTAAAATGTGCAATCCCACAATTGTTGATGCTTGTGAAACCATCTCTGATGTCAAGACAAAGTAGCGTGTGCTTCACCACCAAAGCTTTTTCTTCCTAGCACTTGTGGTTCCTCCTTCCTCTTTCTGTGCTCTGGCAACTACTGTTCTGCTTCTATCTCTAGAGACTAGTTCATTCTAAAATTGTATATAAAAGGGATTATATAAAATGCATTCATTTTGTCTGGCTGATTCTATTAGCAAACATATTTTGAGATCCATTCCTATTGTTGTATCAATAGTTCATTTTCTGTTGCTAAATAGTATTCTATTGTACAAATATGTCATAATTTGTTTTTTCATTGGCCAGTTCATGACATTTGGGTTGTATCCACTTTGGAGCTACTGTGAATAAAGTTGCTATGAGCATTTGTGTGACATTTTTTATATGTAAATATGCTTTTATTTATATGTGTGTGTGAGTGTGAGTGTGTGTGTGTGTGTGTGTGTGTGTGTGTGTGTGTGTGTGTGTGATATTGGAGATCGAACTCAGGAGCATTCTACCTCCAAGCTACACCCCTAGCCCTTTCTGTTTATTTATTTATTTTGTTTGTTTGTTTTGAACAGGGTCTTGCTAGGTTGCCAAGAGCCTCAATAAATTGCTGCGGCTGTCCTGAAACATGCAATTCCCCTGTCTTTGCCTTCCAAGTACCAGGATTACAGGCATGCACCACCACATCCACTGCCTTCATTTATCTTGAATAAATAAATACCTAGGGCGGGGGGGGGGGACACATGGAGCATAGAATAGGAGCATGCTTAACCTTTAGAGATATTTCCAAACTATTTTTCCAAAGTAATCATAGCATTTTACCTTCCCAGGAGCAGTGTGTGAGAGCATGAGAGCGCCAATTCCTCTGTATCAAACTGTATGGTCACTGGTTTGTCTTGTTTTGCTTTTCTGTGTTTTGTTTTGGTGGCACTGGAGATTGAACCCAGGGGCATCCTACCTCCAAGCTACGCCCACAGCCCTATTTTTTTTTCTTTATTTATTTTGAAACAGGTCTCACTGAGTTGCAAAGGGCCTCACTAAGTAGCTGAGGCTGGCCACAAACCCACATCCTCCTGTTTCAGCCTCCCGAATGCTGGGATTACAAGCATGTGCCACCACACCCAGCTTGGTCACTGTTTTTAATTCTGATGAATGTATACTTGTATCTCATTTTGATTTTAATATTTAAGAGGCTTAAATTCCAATGGTCAGACAAAAACGTGCCACACTTATGAAGGTACAAAAATACAAAAACTAATTGCTAGTATGCATGAAATAGGTAAGTTGAACACATTTTAAAGTATAGGAAGACACACCGTCAGCAAAAGGAAAAGAAGATACTAAACGTTCACATAGAAAAGAGATGATATGGAAGACAAGAGGAAAAAGGCTTTTTTTTTTTTTGGCAGTACTGGGGTTCCTGGAAACCCTTCTACCTCCAGCTACACTCCCAGACCTATTTTTTATATTTTTATTTGAAAACAGGGTCTCCTAAACCAGTGCGGCTGGCTTCAAACCTGTGCAATCCTCCTGTCTCCATCTCCCAAGCACGGGGATTACAAGCGTGCGCCACCATGCCCCACGAAAAAGGCTATTTTTTTTTAATAAACTAAAGATTATCTTAGGCCGAGAGGTGGCAAGAAATAGTGATAAGATAGAGGACAGAAAGGAAATGAGGTTATATATACCTGAAGGGTGAGATTGGCTCTGCAAGCAGGACCTCTAACTCAAAACACCACAAGGAAATGGGCAGAACTATCACACTTCCAGCAGCACAAAGAAGCTGTGCAGTGCTGTGATACAAGAGCATCCCTGGGTGCAGGCTGAGCTCGACCTTTAGGTTTACATGTATGTGCACCCCAGCAAATCGATTCCTTTTTCCTTTTTCCTTTTTCCTTTTTCTTTTCCTTCCTTCCTTCCTCCCTTCCTTCCTTTCTTTCTTTCTTTTTTTTTTGTGTATGTGGTACTAGGGGTGAAACCTATGGGCATTCTATCTCTGAGCTCCAGCTCCAGCTTTATTTTGAAACAGGGTCTCACTGAGTTGCAGAGGGCCTAAGTAGTGGCGGCTGTCCGCGAACCCCAATCCTCCAGTCTCAGCTTCCCCAATGCTGGGACTATAAGCGTTTGCCACCACACCTGGCTCTCAATTCCTTTTTTTCTGTTTTTCAGTTTTTTCACTTACAGAATAAAATATTCATTTGGGGCCAGATGTGGTGGTACAGGCCTGTAATCCTGATGACATGGTAGGCTGATGCAGAAGGATTACAAGTTCCAGGCCAGCATGGGCAACATAGTGATTCTGCCTCAGAATAAAAAATAAAAAGGGCTAGAGGTATGGCTTAGTGGTAAAATACCTCTGGGTTCAGTCCCCAGTATGGGGCAAAAATTGTCATCATCATCTTGAACTAGATGATGTCAAAGTTTTTTTTTCCCAGACTTAAATCTTTAAGTATATTAGAATTTGATGTAGTTACAGTAAATTGGCCTACTTAATTCCTTTAATCAGACTTTAAAAAAGCATACCATACAGTCAGGCATGGTGGCACACACCTACAATCCCAGCTACTTGGGAAGCTAAGACAGGAGGATTGCAGGTTTGAGGCCATCCTCAGCAACTTAATAAGACCCTGCCTCAAAATAAAAAAGCAGCCAGTCTTGGTAGAGCATGCCTGGAATCCCAGTACTTGGGAGGCTGAGACAGGAGGATCTTGTATGTTGTAGGCCAGCTCAGCAACTTACAGAGACACTATTTTCAAACAAAAAAATTAAAAGGGGATTAGGGGTGTAGCTTGGAGGTAGAGTGCTACCTCCAGGGTTCAATCTCCAATACCAATTAATTAACTAATTAATTAAAAAGGGCTGGCAGTGTAGCTTAGTGGTAGAGTACCCTGGTAGATGAGTAAGTGTGTCTTCTCATTTTATCAAGAAAGAAATGATTGCACAAGTTTGCGTTGTAAAGTTTAAGCCTAGATATCACATTTCACTTGAAAAGATGAAATTCCTTTCTGCTTTTTTTCCCTTTGCCTCATTATTCTTCATTCATAATATTCATACATAATGAAGCCCCATATCAAGTTCTGAGTGATTTGCCTTGTTAGGACAAAAAAGTGTATCAGATATGTATTTATTAACTAATAGAATGTCAGGGCAGAAGGACAAATGCAATTATATTCCTGGCTATCGATCCATTCATGTAATATTTATGGAGGGCCACGCAGCGGGCCAGGCAGGCACTGTTCTGAACACTGAAAATGCAGCAGAGAATGAGACAGTGTCGGCTTTCGTAAAACTTATGTTCTAGTGGGAGGAGAAGGACTGTCAACAGATACAAAAGTAGATACGTGATTATTCAGGCTGTGATCAGAGTGAGAAGAAATCAGTGCTGCATGGATGGGGATGAGGAGGGAGGGAAAGCCTGACATGAAAGAAATGGAAAGGAGACATATTTGGATACTGGGGAAAAGACTATGCACACACATATGTGTATTACTCCTGTGAATTCTAGTTTTTCCTTTTAGGAAATTTGTAGACTGCTTCTAAAATAGTATTTCCTATAATGGAGGCATTTTAAGTTTTTATTTCCAAAATGTCATGTCTCTATTTTTTTGATTTTTTGTTATTTGTCTTGTGGTACTGGGGATTAAACCCAGGGGGACCCTATCTCCAAGTTACACCCACAACCATATTTTATATTTTATTTGGAAACAAAGTCTCACTAAGTTGCTGAGGCTGGCTTCAAACCTGCAATCTTCCTGTCTCAGGCCCAAGTACTGGGATTACCGGTGTGTGCCACCATGCTTGGCAATAAATATCTGTTTTGTAAAACCTTACACAATGGGGACTATGTAGAAAACGTCATGCAGCTTAGTATGTGATAAAATCCATTTCATGCTGGATGATCAAGATTTCCAGAGGAATGGAGTTTGAGCTGAGCAAGATTTCAATGTTTAGAGGTTGTGGAAGTAGAGTCTGTTCAGGCAGAGAAAAATCAAACTAATATACAGATAGAAGCCGGTCACAGTGGCACACACCTGTAATCCCAGCAAGTTGGGAGGCTGAGACAGGATTGCAAGTTCAAGGCTGGCCCCAACAACTCAATGAGACCCTGTCTCAAAAACAGAAAGGGTTGATTGAGGATATAGTTCAGTGGTAGAGGGTAGAGCACCCCTGGGTTCAATCCCTGGTACTGCAAAAAGAAAAAAAAAATCCATTTGAGGTGCTACTGCTGGGAACCTGCCTATTGATGATATCTATGTGAAATTCCTGAATCTCTTTCATTTCCTGGCATTCAAAGCTCTCTCCTGGCCCCAGTGTCCTTTGGATACCATCTCCATACCATGCCCCTGTCCTACCTTATGAAGACCCTAACCTAAAACCAGGTCTCTTCCTGAGATCCACAGAAACCCCCATTTGCAGCAAGCCTTTGGGGCCAAGAAGATTCTTTGGGGGAAGGGTGGAAGAATCACAGTGCCCTGGACAGCCTTCTCCCAACAAAAAGGCCTTATCTTTCCTCTTCTTCCTCCATCTCCCCCTCCCCTTTCTCCTCCTCCTTCAAACCAGGAGCTTTTTTTCCCTCTATCATTCTGGGTAGCCTCACCCCCCTCTGAGTCCTGGGTGCCACTTGACACCCCAGCCATCTGAGAACCCCCTTCCCACTTTAAGCATGTATGAAAACATTTCCTACCTCCCCAACACTGATAGCATCTAGCATCCTCTGTGAGAAGATGCTGGTTGTTGGGATAATGCTGCTAGCTCATTATAAGTTTACTTGGGGCTGCAAAGGGAGACAGAAGAGGATACCAGGTGGGTCCAGGATCAAGAAGTTAAAAACTCCTTCCCTCAAGGCCCGGTGTCCCTAACCAGTAGAAGGGAATCGGTCCTGCCTGAAGACCTGCCATTCTTTCTCTCCCACCATGCTTGGGAAAAGGATAGAGAATGTTGGAATGTCACCACCAGCACAGACCTCCCTACCACTTGCTCCCTCCTCCTCATGGAAAATCATATGATTTTAGATTTTTAAAGTGGCAGGGATCAATTAACTTAAAGCAGATCCAGGAAGATAAAACACAAGCAAACAGCTATAAGGCACTAAAGCAAGGATGTATGCCTATAATCCCAGCAACTCAGGAGGCTGAGGCAGCAGGATTGCAAGTGGAAGACCAGCCAGGGAAACTTAGCAAGTCTCTGTCTTAAAATAAGATAAAAAGGGATAGGAATGTAGCTCACAAGTAGAGAACCCCTGGGTTCAATCCCCAGTAGTGCAAAAATAAAACTTAAGACAGGGGGCGTGGTGGCACACGCAAGTAATCCCAGCATTTGGGAGGCTATGACAAGAGGATCATAGTTCGTGGCCAGCTACATAGTGAGGCCCTCTGCAACTCAGTGAGACCCTGTTTCAAAATAAAGACTAAAAAAATAAGGCTGGGAATGTCGCTCAGAGGTAGAATGTCCCTGGGTTCCATCCCCAGTACTTAAAATAATAATAATAAATAATAATAATAATAATAATAATAATATAAATAAAACTGAAGACAAACAACTGGCAAATGTGAAGATTTGCCAGTAGAAAAAGGAAAGTTTTGGGCAGCAGTCTAAACTGAGCCCCAGACCTGAGGAAAAACCAAGCCAATCACAGATGTCCAGATGGTCTAGAACTTTAAAAAAAAAAAATTGGCAACAGGCATCAGGAGTAGGAGACTAAGAAAATAAGGAATTGAGGGAGGGGAATGCAGTTACTAAGAGACTAAGGTTAAAGGCACGGAAATATGTTCATGGAAACTGGAGTTTAAGTAGGTGCTCACCAGAAAACACACCTGAAATCAATTTCTTGGATAGCTATGGTCAGATTTCACAGTACTAGCTCAATGCCTCTATGTTACAGAGCATTATGGTTAAGAAGCCTGGCCTTTAGTGTCAACAATCCTGGGTTCAAATACCAGCACTGCTCTTTACTAGCTAAATAATCTTGAACTAATATCTCTCTGAGCCTAAGTTTCCTCATTGATAAAATGGAGATGATAATACAACCTACTTGACTAGAAGGATTAATTGATTGCAGTCATCCTTGACTTCTTTCTCATACACACTTCCAGGTCGCCCTGTTGCTCTGTGTTCAGAATATATACCCCATATCTCACCAATTCCTACCAGCTACCTCCACTGCCACTCTTTGGTCTGAGTCCTAATCTTCGTTTGCCTGTATGATTACATATTAGCAATATCATCCTGACTTGTTACCTTGTTTCCATGCATGTCCTCATCACCAGTGAAGCTGAAAATAAGTCATACTACGCCCCTGCTCTGCTCAAAACCCCACCATGGCTCCCCATTTCATGTCAATAAAAAACTCAAAGTCCTTACAACAGTCTAAAGGCTCTAAAGAGCCATTCCCAGGCTCCCAGTACGCTGTCCCACTAACCTCTTTACTGCTGCTGAACTCAACACATTCCTGACATAGGGCCTTTCTCATTTTCCTTTCAGCCTACCTGATCTTCCTGCAGATAGCCACACAGTGGCTCAAGGGCTCTAAAACTCTGCTCAGGAATCACTTCTCAGTGAGGTCTACCCTATCCAAATTCTTTAAGATTGCAGCCCACCTCCCCTTAGATAAACCCACTTCCCCCCACTTTCCCTGCTCTGATTTTCTTAACATTTTTCACTTCCCTATATATTAGAAAGTGTACTTCCTATCTGTCATGTTTATTGTTTACTATCCATCTTCACCAACTCTGGAATAAACTCCCAGAGGCAAGAGCTTTTGTCAGCTTCATTGATTTCTATATTTCAAATTCCAAAGAAAAGGGCTACCTGATACATAGGAGGTACTTATAAAAATCCACTGAATAGCTGGGCGTGGTGGTGCACACTTGTAATCCCAGCATTAAGGAGGCAGAGACAGGAGAATGGTGGTTCCTGGACAGCTTCAGGTACTTAGTGAGGCCCTTTGCAACTCATTGAGAACCTGTTTCAAAATAAAGAATAAAAAATCCGACTGGGGGTATAGCTCAGAAGTAGAATGCCCCTGAGTTCCATCCCCAGTACCACAAAAAAAAATCACTGAATGAATGAATAATGATGCATAAAACATGCCTAGGCATCATCCAGTACATAGCAAACACTTAACATTAGTCTCACAGAGAGAATGAGCATAGCTTTGATACTGATATGAGGCAGGGAATGATGCTGGTGGATATTCTGAAATCAGAGATAATGCTAGATGTGAAGGTAGACATTCACCAGGACTCGCTTTGGGACCTACAGGAAAATAGTGACAGAAAAAAAAATATCAGTCTACACACTGACATGCTTTGTGTGCATGCGGAGCCCTCCTTCACTGGATCTGTCCTCCCTTATTATTTTTATGTTTCTTCAAATAAAGTTATTTGAACTCAATCTTTCTTCAAAGACATGGCTTCTGACCCCTTGTCTTTATTCTTTGAGCCCTGCCAAGTTAATTCTTGCTCAGTTCTTATAAATAAAGTGAAGCTCGTGACTGAGTATCAGAGAGAGATCAATCAAATAGCCATCCACAAGGGAGGCTATATTGAATAAGAGCCTTGTGCTGTTTCACACTGAGGAGTAGGAGCACAGAGCAGCCCGCTGGGGTAGAAGACAAGGGCGCCATCACTTGGTACTCCCCTGGCTCCATCTTTTATCATTCATGGTCCCTCAACCTGGAAAAACAGTCTGGAGAGAAGAAGGCACATTTCTTGTCTGGGTGTTGTGGTGTACCTATCATCGCAGCACGTGGGAGGCTGAGGCAGGAGAATCGTTTGAGCCCAGGAGTTTGAGGCCAGCTGGGGCAACATGACAAGGCCACCTCTTTTTTTTTTTGTAAAGGAACATTTTGGAATCTATGGTGCCGACAACATTGCATGACAAGCTGCATCCAAATTCCTCCTCCCCCTAAGAGTCTATAGCCAACAATGATTTTATAGAATATTAATAAATGTTACTCAGGGACATGAAGTATTAAAATTATCCAGTTGATTTATTTTAATAAACTGCATGACTAACCTTCAACAAATTAACTGCAAGATCTTGAATATTTCTCTGCTGGTGTGTGTCTGTGAATATCCAAGAGAAACATGGCATAATATTCAATGTTCCATATACTCATAACTCGCTAGTTCAAGGAAGCCCTATTTGAAAAAGATCCTTGAGAGATTTATTTTATTTATTCAAAGTACTTATTAAACAACTACTATGTTCATACATTTCAACCACCTGGAATTGTGTGCTGTACAGGATACACACAGTCACTATTTGGGGAACACTTAATATCTAGTAGACAGAGGGAACATATGAAATTTTTATCTTAAAGCTAGTGCATATGTTGAAAAATAGAATACAAGCTGCCAAGTGGTGATCAGTAAAACCCACTTTAATAGGCTACATTTCATTGTTTTGTGAATACATTTTATGTTAGGCAAGTAATCACTGGTAGCTTCTAATTTACTGTGAGCATGACATTATGCTAATGATATTATGAAGTACAGAATCATAAGAGGTGAACCTTGCTTTTAAAAACTTCTCCACTAGAGGATATCAATAAAATTAAAATGAAATAAACAATACAAGCCAGAATAAAGTGACACATAAATTTGAATGTTTCAGTTGCCATTAAAATGCCATCTTTTAAAGACTAAAGTTTCATAGCTTCTGGGAAACTCTCTTCCAACTTTGGCTACCCACCACTCTGAAGGCAGAATTTTCGTGTACTTAGCACACACTGTCTTATGGGAAAGTTATTTGTGTGCTTATATGACCTACTAGTCAACTTTTTTTTTTTTTTTTTTTTTTTTGCAGTACTGGAAAGGGAATCCAGGGGCATTCTACCTCCGAGCAACACCCCCAGCTCCATTTTTTAATTCTTTATTTTGAAACAGGGTCTCACTGAGTTGAAAGGGGCCTTACTAAGTAGCTAAGGCTGTCCGTGAACCACAATCCTCCTGTCTCAGCCTCCCAAATGCTGGGATTACAAGCATGCGCCACCACACCCAGCTTCAACTTTTCTATGAACATGGGTTTTTTCCATTTTTGTATTTCCCCCAACACAAGGTCATTTTGTGGAGCTAGTAATGCACCATGGATAAGATGAAAAAACAAAACAAAGCAAAAAACAACCTTGGCACCATACTCTGGTTGAATCCTGGCTCTGGCACAGAGTACCTGCGTGACTTTGAGTAAATTTCTTAATCTTTTGAGCCTCAAATTTTTGTTGTTGTTGTTTGTTAGAGAGAGAGAGAGAGAGAGAGAGAGAGAGAGAGAGAGAGAGGGAAGAGACCATAGCCAGAAATGGTGGCATATGCCTGTAATCCCAGACAGGAAGATTGAAGGTTTGAAACCAGCCTCGGCAACCTACCAAGATTCTCAGCAAGCTAATGAGACTCTATTTCAAAACAAATAAACAAAAAAGGTCTGGGGGGTATAGCTCAGAGGTAGAACACCCCTGAGTTCAATCCCTAGTACCACAAAAAAGAGAGAGAGTACAGTCATAATACTCATATCTACCTAATCAAATTATTTTTAGCAAAGATGATACACATAAAATAGAGTGTGTGCATAGTCTGTACTCAGTAATGGAAGCTATTGTTAATAGTATTGCTATTCCACAGTGCTCTGATATTGGAAGAAAGGGGAGAGGAGATCAGGCTCCAGAGGCCGTAGTTCATCACCTCACCTACCTCAATCAAAGTCTCAATGTAAATAAAATGGAAGAAGATTAATATCCCTTTGTTTCTTTGTTTGCTTGGTTTTTTGCTGTGTGCATGTATGTGTGTGTGTTGGGGATTGAACCCAGATGCATTCTACCTCCGAGCTACACCCTGGCCCTATTTTATTTTTTATTTGGAAACGCTCTCTCTAAGTTGCTGAGGCTGACCTTGAATCCCTAGGTCAAACTACTCACTGTAATTGGAAGCAAGGAAAGACTAATAATGTTGCATAGAGATGGAAAATCATGATAATGAGGATGGAGAGACTCAAATCTGGGCTGAAATGTGCAGATTTGATTAAAAGACAATGGTAAAATGAAAATAGAAATGGGGAAGATATAGTTTCCAATAAAGGTTCCTTGATACTTTTGGCCAACAGGCAGGGGGTTGACTGTGCTTGGACAGGGTGCAGGATTGCGTGTTGGGAGCCCTGGCTTTGGAGGTCTGGCCCTAAGTGCCTGTGTGATGGGCGGCTGGCGAGGGGGCGGGGACAGCGCAGGTACCCCTGTGCCTGTGTCTCCTAGCACTGTGGGAACATCGCACAGCCCATCCCATCCATGCCATGAAGATCTGGACTTCAGAACACATCTTTGAGCACCCATGGGAACTGTACTTGAGCCCTGTGCTCCCAAAGGTGGTCGGAGATGCTGTGCAAGATACACATATGGATCCCTCTGGCAATTGGCAAAGCCACTGGCTTCCATTGTGAAGTCTCACCTTGCACTAAACCATATGTGCAAAACTGTTCTGAGGTTGATTTTGAGGTTTTTCCTTTAGAAAAAACAATGGAACTTATATCTACTAAGATTTTGTTTACAAATACAGTTTTAGTAAAGGAGAGATTTACATACAATGCCTATCCTCAGCACCCAGAAAAAAATTGTTTGATGCAGGATGCCATGGAAGGACTTAACCTTGGTATTTATCCTGGAGGAATGACGTGAACACAATAACTCCAAACACTAATAAAGGCCAAGAAGCAACAGAATGAGTAACACAAATTAAATGGTGAGATTGAGCCGGGTGTGGTGGTACATGCCTGTAATCTCAGAACTGGGGAAGCTGAAACAGGAGGATCGCAGGCTTGAGGCTAAGCTCAGCAACTCAGCGAGACCTGAGGCCATGCTCAGCGATTTATCAAGACCCTGTTTCCAAATAAAAAATAAAAATGGCAGGGGTGTAGCTCAGAGGTAGAATACCTCTGGACTCAATTCTCAGTACCCAAACAAACAAATAAAAAACAAATGTGGAGACTGAATAATGGGCAGCTTCAGCAAAAGAAAAAGTAGAAGGAGACCAGGTGGTAGAATTTCTAGATAAACAATAGTGAGAGGTGGTAGGCAACACCAGGGCCAGGTCTCCCCAAGCTCGCAGTATATTTGTTATTTAAAAAATAAAATTAGACTTCCGGGAAGATGGCGACCGAGAAAAGCGGGGCTTAAGAGCCCCGCTAACAACAAATATCCATTACCACAAAATCAGCGCCTTTCAAAGCCAGAAAACAACATCACCAGAGAAACAAAAAATCACCAGGCTCCAGAGAGAAAGCGGACTGAGAACAGAGCCACAGAGGATATCCTCACGCCCAAGGACGCGGCAGACGCGGCAGCAGCGCCATACTGCCGGCGAATTCACGGGACGGCCACAGCAAGCCGAGGGGAGCCGCTGCGAAACAGCCAGGCGGGATTTCTCGGTGCAGAGGACATCTAAAGCTCCCAGTGTCTGAGCTCAGCACACGCTGCAGGGATTCAGAGTGGAAATCAAAACCAAGAAAAAAAAAAAAAAAAAAAAAAAACGCCAGCCCAACAGCCGAGGGCGTAGCAGCGGCGCCATATTGCCACCGGCGGCAGCAGCACGGAACTCACTACAGCTACATCTGCGTACTCAAGAACAGTGAGTCAAATTGCGGGCCACAGCGGAGAAATCCCAGTACTGTACTCACTGGGACTTGACCCAGTGGGAGAGGGGCGGTGGCAGTGATATCACACCATAGGAGAACGTGCAACCTGGCACCCCCCACGGTCTAAAGCAGCCTCTATCGACTCTCTGGGTCGGAGACTCTGTGATAAAACCCAGTAAAGGAGTAGTGGGGTCTGAGATACTACTGACTCGAGATCCAGAGCACCTTAAGTGAAGTCATAGTGACCCAAGGGAAGAACCCAGAGAAGGCACAAACTTCCTAAATCATGGGAAAGAGGAATAATACTGGAGCAATGAATGCCCACAACCCCACAACATCAGAACCCGATAAAACAGAAAATCAGAGATTTCTAGAAGATCAAATCAGGAAAATAACTGTAGAAATAATAGAGGTGCTTCGAAAAGAACTCAGAGAGAGCCAAAAAGAGATAAAGGATGCAATTAATGAAGTAAAGGCCTCAATTCAAAGCACAAACAACCGATTAGAACACATGGAGAACAGAATCTCGCTCTTAGAAGATGATCATTCCAAAAATGAACGCATAGTTTCTAATCTAGGAAAAAATATCCAACAGCAGGAATCTGATATTGAAGAAATATGGGCCCATTTTAAGAGAGCTAACCTAAGAATAATTGGAATAGAGGAGGGAAAAGAAAGTGAAACTAAAGGGATCAACAATCTCTTCAAGGAAGTAATAGCAGAAAATTTTCCAGACATAGAGCAAGAGGTCGATACACAGGTCCAGGAAACTTATAGAACTCCCTTTAGACAGGATCGGAGAAGAGGATCCCCACGCCACATAATTGTCAAAATGACCAATGTGGAAGCCAAGCAGAGAATCTTAAAGGCAACAAAAGCAAAGGGCCAAGTGACATTCAGAGGCAAACCAATTAGAATCACTCCAGACTTCCCAAACCAAGTTATGAGAGCCAGAAGGGCTTGGAGTAACATATTCCAAACTCTGAAAGAAAACAACTTCCAGCCAAAAATTTCCTACCCAGCAAAACTTTCTATCAAATTAGATGGAGAAATAAGAAGCTTCCATGACAAACAGAAACTGAAGGAATTTATGTCTTCAAAACCAGCACTAGAGAAAATACTCAAAGAGATTAACTACAAAGAAGAAATAGGTAACACACTCCAGAACTAGAGAAACAAGATTTTCCATCCAACAGACAACTAAGATTGGTTATCTGTGGAGATTCATTATTTATGTTAGTCTCTTACCTATCTCTAAAGGGTATTGTTTGCCTTTATTGTTGTTAATTTCTAGGATTTCTAGTTGGAATATTAATATACCTTCAGATATAGCATTTGGAAATATTTTATCCCATTCTATTAGTAACTCTTAACTCTGTTTACATTGTCTTTGGATATACAATATTTTTTTTATTTTTTAGGGAGTTTGTATACTCTTCTGTTGCCTGTGCCATTGAAATCATAACCAAGAAATCACTGCCAATTTCAATGTTGTGAGGTTTTATGACCCAGATTTTCTCCTAAAAGTTTATAGTCTTAAGATTTATATTTAGGTCTTTTCTCTATTTTGAGTTAATACTTGTATATGGGATTAGGTAAGGGTCCAATTTTATTCTTTTCCATGTAATTATTATGTTTCAACAATATTTAGTTAAAAGATTATTATTTCCACCACCAAATGTTCGTGGAAACCTTGTCAAAAATAACTTGACAATATAGGGAAGAATTTAGCTCTAGGCTTTTATTTAACTCCAATGGTTTATATATCTGCCTTTAGAATAGTACTACACTGTTTCAATTATTGTAGCTTTATATGGTTTGAAATCAGAAAATATATATCTTCTAGCTTTGTTCTTTTTCAAGATTGATGTGGGTACCTAGAGTCCATGTTCCATATTAGGATAGATTTTTTTTTCTGAAAAATAAATATATAAATATATGATAGTTTCACCTAAAAAATAGAAAAAAATAGATTCTCTGGTAAGAAAGAAAGCAAAAAGAAATATTGAAATGTTATCTTTAAGTCATCAAAAGCTTGGTATCAGACAAATGAAACTGTTATGAGAGATTATCATTTTTAATTTTGGATAAATTGCTATAATACTAGATGTCAACTACTAAGCCAAGCATAGGAGGGGGGGATAGGGAGAGAATGGGGTGGGGATCGGGTGGGGGCTGACTGGGCAATGTGTGCATGTATGTCTACAAAAGTATGTATCCCACTATGATGTATGAATACAGTGCACCAATTAAAAATAAATATGAAAAAAAATAAAATAAAATAAAATAAAATTATATGTAGGTAGAGATTTTTTTTTTTAAAGGATGGAACCCAGGGGCATTCTACCTCTGAATTACACTCCCAACCCTTTTTTGTATTCTTTATCTTGAAACAGGGTCTTGCTGAGTTGCAGAGGGCCCTAATAAATAGCTGAGGCTGTCCACAAACCGCAATCCTCCTGTCTCAGCCTCCCAAATGCTGGGATTATAAGTATGAGCCACCACACCCGGATTGTAGGTAGAGTTTTAAAATAAGCTAAAGTAAGGCTATGTGACATTTAATCACACACACACACACAAAAGACTTCTAAATTAAAGGAACCATCTGAGGTTACTGTGGCTCAAAATGACTAATTTTGAGGTTTCCAGTGTTTATGTAAAAATTTAACCATTTTTTAAGGTGCTTGGAAGAAAGTGTGATTGACATTCTACTTAAAGTAGAATTTTAAAGCTTTTCAGTCATTGACTACGGACCAACCCCAGCACAAAGCAAAGCCACTCCATACCTATACACAATTACCTTGTAGCTGCAAACTAGAACATGCACAACACTTTAAAAAACATATGTGAAAAAAAAAGAAGGGAACAGTTTAAATAAGATTAGGTCCATATAAGAAGGTTTCACCATCAAGCTCACTAATATTTATGGAAAGGGTGATGTGGGGGGAGTGGGGGGGTTAATGGAGATAAATATGCCAAGTGAATGTGTACATATATGCTTGTATCACATTGAATCACACTGTGATATATAATTACATTGTACTAATAAAAGTATAAAAATAAAGGTGAAATTGAGAGCCAGACATGGTGGTTCACACCTGTAATCCTAATACTTGGAAGGTTTAGACAGAAGGATCAAAGGTTCAAGGACAGCTTCATCAACATACAGACAATCTAAGCAACCTAGAAAGACTCTGTTTCCAAACAAAAAATAAAATAGGGCTGGGGTGTATCTTGGAGGTATACTACCCCTGGTTTTACTCTCCAGTACCACAAAAGAAGAGGAAGAAAAAGAAAGAGAAAAAGAAGGAGAAGGAGGAAGAGGAGGAGGAGAAGGAGAAGGAGAAGGAGAAGGAGAAGGAGAAGAAGGAGGAGGGGGAGGAGGAGGAGGAATTGAATCAGGTGTGGTGATGGTGGACACCTGTAATCTCAGGACTTAGGCTAAGACAGGAGGATCACAGGCTTGAGGACAGCCTCAGCAACTTGGGGAGATGCTTAGTAACCTTTCAAGACCCTATTTCAAAATAAAATAGGTCTTGGGAGTAGCTCAGAGGTACAATGCCCTTAGTTTCAATTCCTAGTTCCACAAAATAGAAAATAAAAATAAAATGTGAAATTGTATGTTTAAAAAGACAATTATTTGGCCGGGCGTGGTGGCGCACGCTTGTAATCCCCGCGCTTGGGAGGCAGAGACAGGAGGATCGTGCAGGTTCGAAGCCAGCCACGCGCGCTGGCTTAGGAGACCCTGTTTCCAAGTAAAAATAGGTCTGGGAGTGTAGCCCAGAGGTAGAAGGGCTTCCAAGAACCCCAGTACCACACAAAAAAAGACAATTATTTGTATAAAATAACTTGCTCTACTAAAAATCACAGTGTTTCTGGGCATGGTGGCGCACGCTTGTAATTCCTGCGCTTGGGAGGCAGAGACAGGAGGATCCCGCTGGTTCGAAGCTAGTCTTGCTGGCTTAAGAGACCCTGTTTCCAAATAAAAATATAAAAAAATAGGTCTGGGAGTGTGGCCCGGAGGTAGAAGGGTTTCCAGGGACCCCGTTACCACCACCAAAAAAAAAATAAAAAAATAAAAAAAATAAATAAATAAATAAATAAAAATAAAAATCACAGTTTTTTGATTTGGTACTTAGATGATATTTTTGGAGGGAAAATTGTCACTGAAGTAATATGACTCCAAGAAAAACACTGTGGTATTGTATTGAGGATTACTGGCTGAGGAGGGTGGCACATGCTTGTAATCCTAGCTACTCCAGAGGCAGAGGCACAGGCAGAACAACTGTAAATTCAAGGCCAATCTGGGCAATTTAGCAAAAACCTGTCCCAAATCTAAAATAAAAAGGGTTGGGTATGTTGATCGGTAGCAAAGCTTCAATGCGTTCAATCCCTAGGATCAGAAGGTATATATATATATATATATATATATATATATATATATATATATATATATACACATTGAGAGAGAGAGAGAGAGAGAGAGAGAGAGAGAGAGAGAGAGAGAGGGAGAGAGAGAGAGAGAGAGAGAGAGAGAGAGAGAGAGAGGGAGAGAGAGAGAGAGAATTATATTGATTTGCCAGTTTTATGACTTAGTAAAGGTATTCCCTTTCTTGGATGTGTACTTGATGATTTAACATGCTGTACTGTGAGCCAGTAGTGTTAATGAAAAAATAAAGTCATTGACTGAAATTTAAAAATAAAAGATTTAAACTAGGCAGAATGCAATAGAGTTTAAGAAACTAGTAAATGACATCCATGTAAAATATGGTTGTAACAGAGCTCTGTGCAATTTGCTACACCCTGTGATAAAGCACCAGGTAAACTTGGACCTAGGTAAAGAGGGAGCTGGGGGAAATTGACAATGTTACATTCAAGGATGATTAATTGCCATGTACTGTGATTGCCTAGACCATAATTCTGAAAAATGAATTTTCAGGATGGTATGGGACTTCCTATGAACTGCCAAATAGTTCTGCAAGAAAGTATACTTTTCCTTAAGAAAATAGCAATTTTGTCACATGGTTAATTTAGTCCCCTAACACAGTCATTGCTCACATAAGGTTGATTTTTAGCAATGGAATTTGCAGAATTGGAATATGTTGTATGAAAAGAAGGCAAGAAAAGAGTTAAATCATTCTGTAGGAGTCTCTTGGAAGATTACTTAGATTTCTCTAAAAAAAAATTAACAAGCTACTTTCAGTCTTGCATTTACTTTGCAGAAGAAAAAGTAAATACTGAAAATAGCTAAATGAGAACATAATGATCTAATTGGCTATTTAAAAAGATCTGTCTTACCTTCCTGAAATAATAAAATACTTTGATCATATTATATGCTAATGACTCTCTGGATCCAGATAGAAATTTGAAGGCCAAATGTTTGGTTTTTTTTCCAAGTGCCATGATTAAATGCATGGGAACATTCCATCTCTTCTCCTTTTTCTCTACACCCTAATCTAGGGAGAGTTGTTCTTCAAGGTTCAGTTAGCATTCTAAATGCATTTTCCAATAGAAATAATGCTAAAAATGAAGGCATACACCATACTTGAAATATTATTGATTTTATACCCTAAACGTCTGAATTTCAATGCCAGGCCACAAAGTCATTTTACCATAATATCCCTATTGTGTTAAACAATTAATTTTAACATACAGTTTCTTCACGGTGTCAGGACTATCTGGACACATACAAAGTGAGCCATCAGCCACATTCAGACAGTTCCTGTTAGGTAACAAGTGGGTTCATAGAAGCAATATTTATATCTGACACCCCTCTTGCATAATAGATTTTATTTATTTGTTTATTTATTTTGCAATACTAGGAATGGAACCCAGGGGCACTCTACCTCCAAGATATACCCCCAGCCCTATTTTTTATTCTTTATTTGGAAACAGGGTCTCACTGAGTTGCAAAGGGCCTTACTAAGTAGCTGAGGCTGTTCATGAACCGCAATCCTGTCTCAGCCTCCCAAATGCTGGGATTATAAGCATGCACCGCCACACCCAGCACATAACAGATTCTTAAATTCATGGTGCATCATAGATAGAGGTATCTTCAGGCTTCCTCAAGCTACCTCATTTTATATAAAGAAATTATATTCAGGTAGTTAGGAGGCAAGATAGACCTTGAAAATGTTACCAAAGTCTATGGGGTCTATATTTAGCTTAGAAAATGCCATTTGCTTATATATTTACTTATTCAATATTTATCCTTTATTTGTACATTTAAGAACTATTTGCTATGTGCCTCCAGTGTGCATAATCTTATTTTAGCTGCTGAGAAAATTCAAAGAAGAACACAAGATGGGTTTTGCTTTTAATTAATTAAGTCTAATTGGACTTAAAAGGACAGAGAAAAGAAAAAGTTAAATTGCTGCACAGGAGTTGCATAAACATTAAAGCTATGTCAGCATACAAATGTGAATTGAGTTATTCAGATGAGGTGTTATGGGTTCAAAAGACAGGGATCAGGAAACCCTTTGTAACAGAATTAGATCCACCCACCCATATATCCACTTAGTACTTTTGATTTCCCAACATTTTTCATATACTATACCAAGTCCTAGGAATATAAGGATAAATAACATGGTTGATGATCTACAAAATCATAGTCTAATGGGTCTAACAACAGAAAGAGCAAGAAGCAGCCTAAGCCAGAAAGCCCACATGGTATGTTGGGAGATGCTTTTTTTTTTTTTTTTTTTTTTTTTTTTGGTGGTACTGGGGATGGATCCCAGGGGCTTTCTACCACTGAGCTATACTCCCAGACCTATTTTCTATTTTATTTGGAAACAGGGTCTCACTAAGTTGCTGAGAGCCTCAGTAAGTAGCTGAGGCTGGATTCGAACGTGCGCGATTCTCCTGTCTCAGTCTCCCAAGTGCGGGAATTACGTGTGCACCACCATGCCCGGCATGGAGATGCTAATATTTTTATATAAGTAGAGACTGAACTGAGATTAGGGTAAAGCAAAAAAAAAAAAAAAAAAAAAAGAAAAAGAAAAAGAAAAAGAAAGCCTAGGGCTCAAACTTTAAAGTCCTGACTGTCTAGGACTAGAGCTAACACTGGCCCAGACCCAAGAAGGAGTGCTTCTTGAAAATCCATACCCTGCAGACAGATCTCACTTGCCTCCCTAGCCCCTGCTAGTTAGCATTGTGAAGCCATTATCCAAAGTGGAAGGATGGTGTAAGCAACAGAAAGACAAACAAACAAAAATCCCAATAGAGGCTGGATAAAGTCTCTGACTAAACACTTGTATTATCATAAGTTTTCTCCTATTTCTGAGCTTGTTTCCTCATCTGCAATTTTAAGGGCTTGACCCAGGCTGGAGCTATCAGGCTGTGATCTGTATAGTGGTATGGCATCTTCGGTGCCAAGTGAACCCTCTTCCCTTTGTTATCCCATTAGACTATGGGCTTGGAGATCATGGACAATGCCCTTCACCCTTATATTCCCAGTGTTTGATGTAATATATAGAAAACATTGGGTACTAGAAAGTAGTCACTGAATAGACAGATGGGTAGGTGGATATAATTCTGTCTGTTATAAAGGTTTTCCTGATCCCTGAAAGCTACTCTGGTCTCTGTCTTCTGAACCCGTAATATGTCATCTGAATAACTCAATTCACATTTAATCATGTGCATTAAAATAACTTCAATGTTTATGTAACTTTTGTGCAGCAATTTAACTTTCTAATGCCCAGTCTTTATGCCCACTTAGATTTTAATTACTTAAAATCTGGTTAAGGAGGGGCTGAGTGGGTAGGGTTCCATATCCCTTCCATTTCTTTAACCAGGCTAGCCATCTTTTATTGCTTGAACATGATGATTCTTGTACATTCATGACTTTTTAAAAAGTCAATTAGAAAAAAAAAAAACAGTCAGCCATTAACTTGACCCTAGATGATCTCTAATGCCTTTGACATTTGTCTTTTAATTTGCCTTTTATTGAGGAATTGGCTTCTGTCAAGGGTGATGAGGACAGCTATAGTGGCCTGGTGGTACCGAGTGGGAGCAAAGAGCATCCATCTCCAGTCAGTCCTGGTGTACATACAAGAGGATGTTTCACACAGGAAGTGCTGAGTGATTCTTGATGTGTTGAATGGGGAATAGGAGGGGCAAGCTGAAACACTAGATTCATTTGATGTCCATCTAGGGGTACAAGGGGAGTAACAAGCCAAGATGTACTGGTGCAATTAGGACTCACTCACACCTAGAAAATGATGCCCCATGATTGTTTGGGGTTTTTTTTGTTTTTTTGTTTTGTTTTGTTTTGGGTTTTTTTGCGGGTCTGGGGATGGTACCCAGGGGCATTTGACCTCTGGGTTACACCCTCTGCCCTATTTTTTATTATTTATTTTGAAACCAGGTCTCACTGAGTTGCAGAGGGCCTAAGTAGCTGAGGCTGTCCATGAACCGCTATCCTCTGGTCTTAGCCTTCCGAATGCTGGGATTACAAGCATGCGCCACCATGCCCGGCTCCTGTGATTGTTATAGGGCCACAATACTTTCTTGCTTTTCTCTAGGTATAACCCCTAATCAATTATGGGTTATAAGATGACACACATGAGATACTGTTTGAACCAATCCTGAGCTAACTTGGTGAGTAATAATACGTATTTGTATTTTATATTTTTATATATTTATTATTTATACAAATATACATACTAATACATGTATACATACATACAGGGAATTGAATCCAGGAGATTTTCTGTCTCCATGCTACTTCCCCAGCCCTTTTTATTATTTTTGTATTTTGAAACATGGTCTTGTTAAGTTACTAAGAGCCTCATTAAGTTGCTGAGGCTGGTCTTGATCCTGTGATCCTCCTGTCTCAGCCTCCCAATTACTTGGGTTACAGGCCTGAGCCACTACACCCAGCTATTTGCTTTATTTTAGTAAGCAAGATAATGATTTTTTAAAGACTCATGAGTTTTTACAAGTATCCTAAAGAAATAATCAGGAGAAGGACTGCGGTGGGAGAATGGATAAGCAAAAGTATCCTGGTCTGGTCTGTGAAGTGGCAGTTATTTAAGTGTTCTAAGACATAGCTATGCCAGGCACACCTGTAATCCCAGCACTTGGGAGGCTGATGGGAGAATTGCAGGTTCGAAGCCAGCCTCAAAAACTAAGGAAGACCCTGTTTCAAACTTTTTTAAAATGTGAGGAGGGGCTGGGGTATAGCTCAGAGGTAAATACTTCTGGGTTCAATCTCCAATACCAAAAATAAATAAATAAAAACAAATAAATAAAACCTAGTTATAACCTCATGTGCATAAGAAGAGTAGGTAACTTTATGTTCCAGATGGTAAGCACAAAGAACCACTTTCAGTCTTAAGAATATATGGGATAATATTGCTTTAATAATAAAAATCTCAGCTCTGTACTCAAATTAGAAGAGATACTTTAAAAACAGGATGAAGAGAAACTCCCAATGGAGTTCATTTAGAGAATATGTACTTCATGTCAGCCCGTGAAAGCCATCATCTCAGTTAAGCTGGCCAGTGTTGGCCTTAGGAACTAAATCTCAGAGATAATGGTCAATTTTCTCAAATCACAAGGCTCACAACGAATTGCAGAAGTGGTTATATATTTTCTCTCATATGCATAAGCTAGGAGTAATCAGGATACCAGAGGAACTTTAGAGAGCCAGTAGTTGAGAAAGGTGGTCCAGGGGAGGGTGGGGGAGAAAGAGAACTAGCAGAGGAAAGACTTCTACAGACATTACGTGCATATCTGAGAATACCAATGCCAATCTCAGTATCATATAAGGAGAAGAGGGGAGATGGGAGGGAGCCAGGGAGGGAGCCAGGAGGAAATTCACTAAGTGCTGTGTGCATGTATGACACCATCACTGTGAACTATGTTATGATGTAAGACTATAATATACTGATAAAAATATAAAAATAAATACAAAAGAAAGAAAAGAAGAATTACCTCCCACATCACCTATCCCATATGGGAATTTACAAAGAAATGGAACTGAGAAGTTTTTTCATATCCCTTGAACCCTTTAGCCAACTGAAAACTATCCAAAGGGTTTAGAGAGTGGGCGGAGTTGAATTAGTGAAAACATTACTTTGGAGAGACCAGGAGACCCAAATGACCTTCCACCTTGGATGAGAGGTCCAAACTTCTGAGCATAAGCTTGAATATGACCACTCAGAGAACTGTGCTCCCTAAATTTGGAGACAGAGTACCGGTGAGCGATTTATGTATGAGAAAGCTTAGAGTCATTTTCAACAGGATCTCAGTCCCATCCAGGAAGTCAAAATAGTGAAAAGGCTGAGCACATATGGGGGATGGCAGGAAAGGAGTGCCCTTGTGAGATCATCCCACATTCCCAGTGTCTTGGAAAGCAAAGCACACACATTTCTAAGGACCAGTGGCTTGAGCTGTCTTGGGTCTTGCCCTGAAGTGAATTCAGACCATTTGTAGAAAGAAGCCAGGGTGTGTTTCTTGGTGGCCCAGGGACTGGTGAAGGAATCAACAAATTTTCATCTTCCCAAATCAAGGCACCTGCATGAAAGAAGGGCCTCGACAAGAGGGTATCGGCACTAATATCCAGCTATGTGTAGACTTCCAAGCCACCGAGCCGAGCCAGCCCGGGTCAGTCATTTCCCTCTCTCCACTAACCCCACCCCCTTGGCCCTGGCAGGCTCCAAAATGATAATCTGTTTTGTGCATATAAAGACAATTGAGTACAAGAACCATGCCCCTGTCTCTACTGCCTTCATCCTAAGGCAGGCCCGGTTGAAGGAAAGGACTCCAGAGTCTTGGACTGAGTTAAAATTGCTTCTACTAAAACCAACTAGAGAGAACTTTTATTTTCTGAGAGTGACCAGAAATGATAATGCCCACCTACATCTTTAATTCAGCATGGCAAAAGTATAATTTTCAATAGGAAAAAATGAATCTTACTGAGGGCCTCACTAAGTGGCCAAGGTTGGCCTCAATCCTCCTCTCTCAGCCTCCTAAGTACTGGGATTACAGGCATGCCATACCACCTGAAATGTTTCAAGTTTTTAATAATTTTTCTTAAGAAGAAAAAGAGAAATTAGCCCTCCTCTGCCTGCAATCAATTTTAAAGGTTGGGGAAAAACAAAAATAAGGTTTCCTTTTGATCATGATATAAGGGATATGGTTGGTCAACAAACATACTGGATACATATTTCAGGCTTGAGAAGGTCTCTCATGACTCTCTCCTGACCTGAATCACAGAGATGTGGTGACACAATTCATCTACAGAATGCAGGACACAGGAAAGGGTCATTTGGTTTGGTGAAAGAAAAAACAGCTGAGTCAGGGATGAATAGCTAGGGAACCAAGAAGGACCAGAGCCCAGGACAGCTGAACTCCAAAGCCGGTGTTTAAGGGTGGTCTCTGGGGATGGGAGTGGGTGCAAGCAGGGAGGACGCGTGAAGGCCAGCATGGCCTGTTGCACTTTTTGCTTCTCACGTTCTCCAAAGGAAAGATATAATTTCAACCCGACCCTACGTTAAACTTTTGTATTTTTCCAAGTAACCTAAGAACCTTTCCTTAAAAAGAAAAAAAATAGTCACGCTGTCTACTTGATCAAGCCATGAATGCATATTTAGTTTAATCTGGTCATAGGCAGGAAACTAACAAAAACAAACCAATGTATTGCAATTATTGTTCTTTGTAATTTAATATAACCAAGTGTTTTGTAACAATTTAAAGTTATGTTTTATTTTTCAGCCCCACTAGAATACACATACCAATAATTCCTCTACAGAGTGTTCTGACATTATGTAAATTTTTGTGGTATCCAATTCAAAGGAACACAGTGGTTATTTAAGCTGGTGAGACTATCTCCCTTGGTCAAACATAGTTTCAGGATATTTTGTTTTGTTTTGTTTTGTTTTGTTTTCTAATAAGCAAAAGGTTGTAGCAGAGCCAGAAAGGTCTTTGTGCCTTTGATTTCTATAGAAAAATTGATCTATTCCACACAGTTTTATCAGTCTGTCATAGGTCATGTTCTTTCCTTGAACATGGCCATGAAGAGTTAACTGCTGCCTATTATGGTCTGCCATTCTAGTAATCTAACCCTGGCGCTAAGCAGCTGACTAGACAGTGAGTCTTTCTCACTGACCCCCCCAAAAAAAACAAAGAAGCAGATATATGTTTCCAAAGAAAAGTGCTCCTACTTAGAGAATTGTGAGGTAGCAACTGCAGTAATAGAAAACTGAAAGGAGGGAAAACACTATCCCACATGATAAAAGAAAGAGATGAAGTAAAAGAGGGAGGGAGGGAGGGTGGGAGAGAGGGAGGAAGGGAGGGAGGAAGGAAGGAAGGAAGGAAGGAAGGAAGGAAGGGAAGGAAGGGCAGGCACCAAGAAAGAGAGGGGCGTAATTTCCTGACACAAAAATGATCACAACATATTTCATTAAATGAAGCCTCATCATTTTTTTCTCTTAAATAATGGAAAAGACATCAGTCTTCTCTGATAAGTGGAAAATGTATGACAATTAGTGAAAGAAAGAAAAATAGACCTAGCACTATCTGTAGTCTAAAAAGAAAATTCCTCAGAACTACAATTAAAGGGTCCTTTGACCCTTAAATCTATTTCTGTTTGCACATTTGTTTATAAAAACTAGTAAATATTGGCAAAAAAAAATTGTTTTTTGGAGAATTCTTTCATCTTTCAACAGGTGTATGATGAGGACTTGTAACTTAACCATAGTACGTGAAGGTTTAGAGTTAATATTTGCTCTGATTTTTTCATTGCTAGGACTTGGTTTTGGTGAATGATATCTTTAGTCTATTTTTTTATTTGTTTTGTTTTGTTTTTGTTTTTGTTTTTGTTTCTGCAGGTCTGAAGATGAAACCCAGGGGCATTCGACCTCCGAGCTACACCCCCTGCCCTATTTTTTATTCTTTATTTTGAAACAGGGTCTCACAAAGTTGAGGAAGGCCTCACTAAGTAACTGAGGCTGTCCACGAACTGCGATCCTCCTGTCTCAGCCTCCTGAATGCTGGGATTACAAGTGTGTGCCACCATGCCCGGCTTTAGTCTGTTGTTTTTATGAACAGTAGTAAAGTAATGAAAAGCAAATATTTACTGAAAAAGAAAAACTGTGGATCAGATAGTCATTTTTCAGATAGAAACCACTGAGGAGTAGTATTCATGAAAAACCAGCGTGTTTATAAAAGTTGTTTCTAAATTTCAAATTGAAAATTCAGGAGCACATATTTCTAACATATTCATTTATATTTCTGTAGTAAAACCAAAGGGATTCATTATAAGGTCATTCAAAATGCCATTTTTTACCTGCTTTCAATTCTTTCATATATTCTTAGAAATGGAATTACCGGATTCTATGGTAATTCTATTTTTAATTTTTTGAGGAATCACCATACTGTTCTCCATAGCAGCTATACCACTTTATATTCCCACCAGCACTACACAGAATTTTTAAATTTCACTATAACCTTATCAAAACTTGCTATTTTCTGGTTTTTGTTGTTGTTTATTTTACAGCAGTAGTAATGGGTAGTGAAGTGATATGGCAAAGTTCTGATTTGCATTTCCCTAGTGATTAGTGATGTTAAACATCTTTGCATTTGTTTATTGGCCATTTGTATATTTTCCTGGTGTCTACTAAAGTCCTTTGCCCATTTTAAAATTGTAGGATTGCTTTTATGTTTTTGTTTGTTTGTTTGTTTGTTTGTTTTGGTGGTACTGGGAGTGGAACCCAGAAACTTTCTACCTCTGGGCTATACTCCCAGACCTATTTTTTTATGTTTTATTTGGAAACAAGGTCTCACTAAATTACTGAGAGCCTAACTAAATAGCTGAGGCTGGCTTTGAACCTGTGCGATCCTCGTGTCTCAGCCTCCCAAGTGCGGGGATTACAAGCGTGCGCCACCACGCACGCCCGGCACTTTTATGTTTTTATTAAGTGTTTTCTAAATATGCTGAATATTAACCACTTATCAGGTACATGGCTTGCAAACATTTCTTCCCACTTCCTCCCATACTGTGGTTGTTCCTTTGCTCTGCTGATAGTGCCTTTTAATGTATAAGGTATCTTAATTATAATGAAGCTCAATTTGTCTGTTTCTTTTTGTTTTATTTTGTTGCCTGTGCCTTTGGTATCACATCCAAAAATAATCACTGCCAAATTCAATGTTGTGAAATTGTGCACTACATTATCTTCTAAGAATGTTACAGTTTTAGATCTTACATTTATGTTATAGACCAAATTTTTAATATGGTATCGAGTGACGGTCCTACTTTATTCTTTTGTATGTGGGTATCCAGTTTTTCTAGCACCATTTGTAGAAGAAAAAATCCTTTCCTTTCACCATTCAATGACCCTGGCACCTTGTTGAAAGGCACCTGCTACGCACCTGAGTATCTATTATTGTTCCACTCCTCAGCCTATGTGTCTTTGTGCAATGCAACACCTTTTTGTTTACTGTAGCTTGTAGTCAGTTTTGAAATGAGGAGTTTAAAAGATATAACATTATATTCAAATTTAGGATAAAGTTTTGTTGTCCAGTTGTATTGAATTAAATCTCTTTAAAGCACATGATGTACTTAAACAAATATATCAAAGTAAATGACTAAATCAAGCCTTGGATTGGGGGAGGGAGAGGGAATGGGAT
The DNA here is from genome assembly GCF_963383645.1 of Muscardinus avellanarius. Classification (NCBI taxonomy): domain Eukaryota; kingdom Metazoa; phylum Chordata; class Mammalia; order Rodentia; family Gliridae; genus Muscardinus; species Muscardinus avellanarius. The sequence continues at coordinate 58,029,497 of NC_137797.1, forward strand.
GGAGATTTGATAAAGGCTAATTGGATGATGTGTGCTTGTATATCCTCACAAGTCTTGTATCCCATAGAGATGTTTGACTACAATGCACCAATAAAAAATATATTAAATTAAAAAATCCTTTTCAACATATAGAAGCACTTAGATACAGAGAACATTTGTATTACTTTGGGTAAATGCCTGCAGATCAAAATGGATGGATTTTTAGACTTTTGATGAATTCTTGGTTAGGTTTATTAACCTTTTACCTCCATCTTCTTTTGTTTTTAGAAAGCACCTCTAAAATTCCTCTAATATAGTTTGGAGGGGGGGAATACTAGAGATTAAACCCAGGGAAATTCTGCCTTTGAGGTACACCCCAGCCTTATTTGTTTATTTTATATTTTGAAACAGGGTTTCACTAAGTTGCTGGGGCTGCCCGTGAACCTGCAATCACTCCTGTGTCAGCCTCCCAAGTACTAGGATTATAGATGTGTATCACCCTGCTAACTTGACTTTAAAATGTGACACTTATTACTGCTGTTTCCTCTTTGCTGTCATCATTTATTTACACATTTATTTGTTCAGCCTGTATTTAATGTATGTTATATATCTTAAATACTATAGATTCAAAGAGAAGAAAAAGAAATAGCCCTTGTTTTCAATTATTTTACATGGCAGGAATCAGAAAATTGCAACACAATAGTGATCTGCTGTAATTATGGATACTGTTATATAAAAGTGTCTTGGGAATACAGAGAAGGAAATTCTTCACTGCTGAAAGGATGTGGGGGATATGAAAATAATCAGAGGTAGCCACTGGCTGTGTAGAAGGAGGCAGGAGGAAGAGCCTGCAGCATTCCAAGCAGAGGAAAACAGTATGTTCAAAGAAGGGAGTTGGGGGCCAAGGACATCTGATATGAGGAGTGGCAAGTCTTTGACAAAATTGAAGCCCAGAGTTATTGGAATGGAGGAGAGGTTAATTCATGACTAGAAGACAACTAGGCACAAGACCACAAAGGATTTTTAACCAACTGGCCAATTTAAGAGTCTAAAACTGGGGAGGAAGTAACATCACCAGGTGCTCTGTTAGGAAAGTTCCCTTTAGCTGCTGGGTGGAAGACAGCTCCACCCAAACATCAGGGAGAGAGGGAGAGTCTGCCATGGAAGTCTGAGATCATGAGGAGCTGAGCCAGCTCAGTAACTGTGAAGCAGACTGGGGAAGAGAGACTTGGAAAGCAGAATCAACAAAACTGGCTGACAGACTGGATGGGGGCATATGAGAAGGGGGGGGGGCAGAGGATGCCTCCCAGGTTTTTTTCTAGATTAGGTGGGTGAGTGCTGATGTCATTTGCTCAGACTAGAGTATAAGGAGGAGGAGGTGGAGGAGGAGGAGAAGGACCATGGGAAGATAATGAATTCTATTTATGACATGTTGAATTTGAGGTGTCTGTGGGATATCTAAGTCGAGGATCTGAAGCCAGACAAAAACCCTTTAAGGTTCCATGCACTAAAAGATCATATTTTTTACCATGAACCCAGCAATTATACTAAAAATAATACAAAACCATACAATAAAAGAAGGTCACGCCTGGAGGCTACACCATTGGCCTTCCCAGATTTGGTATAAAAATTATTTTAAGATGAAAACACTGAAAATTCAACCAACACAGGAAGAAACCTTCTTGGGACTTCATCTAAGTGACAAGTAGCAACTTTTAGAAAACGTGGCCAGTGACAGGATGCAGGAATGCCGCCCTAAACATGACACCTTGGCATCTGAGAAAACAGCAGAGGCAGGAAGACCTCACCCTGCTCTTCCTCTTCCCCAACCTTCTCTCTGAAGAAGGTCATTGTCAGACCCTCCTCTGAAATCTGTTCCAGAGATGCCCTCTTTGTACCCTGAGAAAAGGAATGTCCTTATCTCTACGGAGAAGACACAGAAAAATGTGAATCACCAGGCCTTGCTAAATCTCCCACTTTACTATTAATAGAACATTCCCCCCTTTTCCCAGCCATACCTCTCCACAATGATCCTATCTCCAATTTAACATGAAAGTATACAAGTTTCCCTGATTCTATGGTTCTTAATTTTTGAAGGCTCCTCTGCCATGTAAAGCTTATATTAAATAAAATTGTATGATTTTCTCTTGTTAATTTGTCCTTTGTTATAGGAGTCTCAGTAACAAACCCAGCAATGGGTGGGGGGAAAAATTTCTTCTCTCCTGTGCTTCTTGAATCCCTGTCAGGGAGGAAGGTCAACATGCACATCAGTGAGTTCATGGCTGGGACCTCGATAGGAAAACACAGACCAACAAGAGAAAAGCATACAATTTTATTTAGTATAAGTGGTTGTTTTTAATGTCATGGGGATCTTCACAAGGCAATGAAGACCTGAAGAAATCAATAAACCAGTGTATTTTTTAATTCCAGGTTTGATGAAGTAGTGGCTGGATGGAACTGGAGAACATTATGCTAAATGAGATTAATCAGTGACAAAAAGTAAAAAATCCCCAATATGCAGATTCTAGGGAGAAAAAGCATCATAGGAGGAATTCTAGATGAAGAAAGAGAAACCATAGATGAGCAAATAAGGTGACCTAACTGAGGAGGGTGGGAGGCAGGAAGAGGGAAATTTCCTAATGTGCATGTTATATATTCATAAACATATCAAAGTCAATCACTAAGCCAAATATGAGGAGAGAGAGAAAGAAATGGGGTGGGAATTGGGGAAGAGCTCAGTGAGTGGTGTGTGCATGTATGCCTCTACCATCTTGTACTCCATCAAGTTGTATGACTACAATGCACCAATAAAATATCTAAAAAAATTAAAAATTTCAATAAACTAAAACAAACATAGCAAGTCCTGTTCGTTTGGGTTCTTTTTTGTGTCCCTATGTCTTCTGAAACAAGAATGTTCTTCTCCATGTATAGGGAAGACACCCCTTGAATGCCCTCATTCAGACCTGCTTCAGGAGACAGACATCTGGAAGGTACATGTGACCTTTCTGCTTCTATTCCTCAATCTCCAAGATGCCATATAGTGAGATACAATGCCCTTAACTCCATCATTTCTCTCAGGGAAGGAGTGATGATCATGAAAAACATAGAAAGACCACTCACACCTGAATAAACAAACATTACTATAAGCTTTTTATTTAAAAAAAAATCTTTCAGTTGTTCTTTTAAAAATCTTTCCTAAAGACACCTATTTAACCTTCCCATAGACTCCCCCGCTATTCCTTTCACTTAAGTTAAATATTTAAGCCCTAAATTCAAATCACCCTTTGAGTTATTCATTGCTGAATGTTTGTGCATATGCGCACATCGCAAATGTAAATGTTTCTTTGTCTTGCTAATCTGTCTTTTATCCATTTAATTTGCAGGTTACATCAGCAGAACATAAGATAATAGATGAAAAGTTTTTCCCCCCTACAAAACCCAAGAATGTTTTGGCTTCAAATAGTGACCACTTGTAATCCCGAAGCTTGGGAGGCAGAGACAGGAGGATCATGCAGGTTTGAAGCCAGCCGTGCTGACTTCAGAGAGACCCTGTTTCCAAACAAGATAAATATAAAATAGGTCTGGGAGTGTAGCCCAGAGGTAGAAGGGCTTCCAGGAACCCCAGTACCACCAAAAAAAAAAAAAAAAATCACCAAAAATGTATTTCTTGAAATATTATATAGCCCTATATAAAGTTTACATATTTATATGACTACATATAAACTTGCATTAGGAATATAAACATACAAATTTGTTTATACAAATATATTTATAGGCATGTATTCATATATGCTTTTTTCTGCATCCTGCTTGACATGTAACAAAATATATATGCATAGACAGACCGCCCATTGGGTAACCCAGTCCTGAGAGATGATTACATGACAGTCGTCAGTCTTATTTTTTTTCTCTTCAGGTTCCCATATGCTGAGGAATTTACATATCTGCCCACAGCAAATGTACTCAGACATCAGTACATTTTGTCTACACTAACAGAAGCCCACAGAAATCAACAGAATGGAAGGTTCTTAGGTTTCTGAGTAGATGTTGCTCGTGAGTCTCATTAAGCTCATTCTACATCCACTTAGAGTTGGAGCATGCGGGTCACCGGTTATTTTTTTATTTGAAGTATTTCCTTCCCTGCTATACATGCCTGTCCCTTAAGTAGACAATACACGTTTCCCATATGTCAGTATGTCTCAAATGATTCGCATCAGAATCACCGGCAGGGCTTATAATGCTAGACTACTGGGTTCTACTGCAGTAGTTCTGACTCGAGAGGTCCTAAATATGGCCCTGAGAATTTGCTTATCTAAAAAGTGATCCTGCGGGTCGTCCTGCTGCTGCTGCAGGTGACTGAGTGGGTGGTTGTGGTGATGGCACTACAATCTGTTATTCCAATTTCTCACAGCCAAGAAATTACAATAGAATCCAGACAATTACCCAATTAGACCAAGAAATTATTTTTTAAAAATTCACCACACACAGAAGAAATTATTAAAAATAGGATATGTTCGTTATAAAAGCCAACTTGAGGAGGAGTATGCTGCTTTTGAATAAAATATGAAATTATTTACTGTGATATTCTGCTTTGGTTTTGGAAAGGTGATCCTAAAAACATTTACAGGCAAGCATAAAAAACTTCTCTAATGTGATTTGAAATGCAGTTGGTAACAAAAAAAGACAAAGCAATGAATTTTGCATTTCAATACATTCTAGGTAGCTGTCATGTATACTGTTGCACAGCAATTCTGATCCTTAGAAAGAATAAAGAACAATTCAAGCTTATGGTTCTTATTAAAAAAAAAAAAGCTGTCTTTAGATACATTTCTGAATTTTTGTGAGCCATCCACACTTCTCTGAGGAAACACTGACTTTTCCATTCAACAAACACTCTTCATTCTCTAATAGAGTCATCATCTTGGAAAATTAATCCTAATAGCAATGGTTTTATAAAATGGCATGAGTGCAGGGAGAATAAATCCTATTAGCAAAAGAAATTAACATGGCAATGTTTGGAAACAGATTGGTAATTTTATCATCTGAATTAAGGACGTTTTTTTAATTAAATAGAATTTAGAACTTCAATATTACTTTAGTACAACCAAGGCAGATACCAACTTAGAGCCAAGTTCTATGTAAAATCTCTCTGGAAAGTAATTGGTCTAGAATTTGGAACAATTTTCAAAAGACAAGATTGCTAATATATTTTTTTTCCAGATCCATAAAAAAACTTACAAAATTCTCAACTCTCTGAAGTACCCAATATTAGCTTGAAATGGTAAGCAGAAAACATTTTTATAAGGTAAACTTTCTATTCAAAATATGCATGATTTCTAAAATATACATTATAAAATAATGTATATTAAAATTCTCTAAAATATACATTATTACTAGCCAGGCGTGGTGGCGCACGCTTGTAATCCCAGCATTTGGGAGGCTAAGACCAGAGGATCGCAGTTCACAGACAGCTTCAGCTACTTAGTGAGGCCCTCTGCAACTCAGTGAGACCCAGTTTCAAAATAAAGAATAAAAAAATAGGGCAGAGGGTGTAGCTCAGAGGTCAAATCCCCCTGGGTTCCATCCCCAGACCCACAAAAAAAAAATAAATAAATAAAATAAAATATGCATTATTACTAAAAAGAAACACCACTGATTTCTACAAAGGAAGTGCCTGTAAGGCTTTATTACTAGCTATGTGGTCTTGGGCAAGTCACTTATAAACATTCCAACTACACTTTACTCACTAGTAAACTGGCTGTGTTGGTTAAGAGCTTTGGAAACAGTGCTTACTATGTGGCTATCGCTAAGAGCATTGGAAACAATATTAGTTACCTCATCCTCCTTCCCAGAGCAGGGTGTTGACATGATCATGCATTCTGTATAAAAAGAATATTAGGAATTTACATGTGATTCCACATAATTACCAGAATAATTTTATGGTATAAGTATTGTTATCTTCATTGTTAAAAGCAAAGAATAGAAAAAGAAAATTAAAAACTAAACAGATTTAACCAGGAAAGGGTAACATCCAGAGTCCAAAATATATGTAACAATTATCCTGAGTATCCTTGGAGATACTCTATAAAATGTTATATTTTATATTCTGAGAATCAGCTAACATCAGAGTCTAATGTAAAGTAGATATTCTGGGACAAGGAAATATACAGAAGAGATTCAGATTTATACAGTTCCCACATTAATTACAAAGCAGTGATTTCAGTCTGGAGACAATGTAGGAAGGGTAGAAAGCCTCAGGAAAGCAGTTAAAAAAAAAGGGGGGGGCTTTTGGGAAGCTGGCGACCGAGAAAAATGGGGCTTAAAAGCCCCGCTAACAACCCATCTCCATTACCACAAAATCAGCGCCTTTCATAGCCAGAAAACACCATCACCAGAGAAACAAAAAAATCACCAGGCTCCAGAGAGGAAGGGGACTCAGAACGGAGCTCAGAGCCACAGAGGAGATACACCGGCCTCACGCCCGAGGATGCGGCCGCAGTGCCTTGCTGCCAGGGGGAAGCGGCAAGCTCACCGGACGGCTACAGCAAGCCGAAGTAAGCCACTGCGGAATAGCCAGGCGGGATTTTTTGGCACAGGGAGCATCTAAAGCTCCCAGTAGCTGAGCTCAGCACACGCTGCAGGGACACAGAGCGGAGCTCAAAACCAGAGAAGAAATACGCCAGCCTCACAGCCGAGGGCGTGGCAGCGGCGCCATATTGCTACTCGCGGCAGCAGCAGCGAATTCACCGAGTCCACTACAGCTCCATCTGCATACTCAAAAACAGTGAGTCAAATTGCGGGCCCCAGAGGAGAAATCCCAGTACTGCACTCCCAGGGACTTGACCCAGTGGGGGAGTGGCGGTGGCAGAGATATCACACCATAGGAGAATGCCCAACATGGCACCACCACCCCCATAGTCTAAAGCAGCCTCTATTGACTCCCTGGGTCTGAGACTCTGCGATACAACCCAGTAAAGGAGTAGTGGGGACTGAGAAACCACAGACTCGAGATCCAGAGCACCTTAAGTGAAGTCATAGTGACCCAAGGGAAGAACCCAGAGAAGGCACAAACTTTCAAAATCATGGGAAAGAGGAATAATACTGGAGCAATGAATGCCCACAACCCCACAACATCAGAACCCGATAAAACAGAAATTCAGAGATTTCTAGGAGATCAAATCAGGAAAATAACTGTAGAAATAATAGAGGTGCTTCGAAAAGAACTCAGAGAGAGCCAAAAAGAGATAAAGGATGCAATTAATGAAGTAAAGGCCTCAATTCAAAGTACAAACAACTGATTAGACCACATGGAGAATAGAATCTCGCTCTTAGAAGATGATCAACCCAAAAATGAACGCATAGTTTCTAATCTAGGAAAAAATATCCAACAGCAGGAATCTGACATTGAAGAAATATGGGTCCATTTTAAGAGAGCTAACCTAAGAATAATTGGAATAGAGGAGGGAAAAGAAGGTGAAACCAAAGGGATCAACAATCTTTTCAAAGAAGTAATAGCAGAAAATTTTCCAAACATAGAGCAAGAGGTCGATACACAGGTCCAGGAAACTTATAGAACTCCCTTTAGACAGGATCGGAGAAGAGGATCCCCACTCCACATAATTGTCAAAATGACCAATGTGGAAGCCAAGCAGACAATCTTAAAGGCAACAAAAACAAAGGGCCAAGTGACATTCAGAGGCAAACCAATAAGAATCACTCCAGACTTCACAAACTAAGTCATGAGAGCCAGAAGGGCTTGGAGTAACATATTCCAAACTCTGAAAGAAAACAACTTCCAGCCCAAAATTTCCTACCCAGCAAAACTTTCTATCAAATTAGATGGGGAAATAAGAAGCTTCCATGCCAAACAGAAACTGAAGGAATTTATGTCTTCAAAACCAGCACTAGAGAAAATACTCAAAGAGATTAACTACAAAGAAGAAATAGGTAACACACACCAGAACCAGAGAAACAAGATTTTCCATCCAACAGACAATTAAGACTGGTTATCTGTGGAGATTCATTATTTATGTTAGTCTTTTACCTATCTCTAAATGGTATTGTTTGCCTTTATTGTTGTTAATTTTTAGGATTTCTAGTTGGTATTAATATACCTTCAGATATAGCATTTGGAAATATTTTATCCCATTCTATCAGTAACTGTTAACTCTGTTTACATTGTCTTTGAATATGCAATATTTATTTTTTTAGGGAGTTTGTATACTCTTTTGTTGCCTGTGCCATTGAAATCATATCCAAGAAATCACTGTCAATTTCAATGTTGTAAGGTTTTATGACCCAGATTTTCTTCTAAAAGTTTATAGTCTTAAGATTTATATTTAGGTCTTTTATGTATTTTGAGTTAATATTTGTATATGTGATTAGGTAAGGGTCCTATTTTATTCTTTTTCATGTAATTATTATTTTTCAACAATATTTAGTTAAAAATTATTATTTCCCCCACCAAATGTTCGTGGAAACCTTGTCAAAAATAACTTGACAATATATGGAAGAATTTAGCTCTAGGCTTTTATTTAACTCCAATGGTTTATATATCTGCCTTTAGAACAATACTACACTGTTTCAATTATTGTAGCTTTATATGGTTTGAAATCAGAAAATATATATCTTCTAGCTTTGTTCTTTTTCGAGATCATTTTGGGGATCTAGAGTCCATATTCCATATTAGGATAGATTTTTTCTGAAAAATAAATATATAAATATATTATAGTTTCACCTGAAAAAAAAGAAAAAAATATTCTCTGATAAGAAAGAAAGCAAAAAGAAATATTGAAATGTTATCTTTAAGTTATCAAAAGCTTGGTATCAGACAAATGAAACTGTTATGTGAGATTATCATTTTAATTTTGGATAAATTGCTATAATACTAGATGTCAACCACTAAGCCAAGCATGGGAAGGAGGGATGGGGAGAGAATGGGGTGGGGATCGGGTGGGGGCTGACTGGGCGATATGTACATGTATGTCTACAAAAGTTTGTATCCCACTATGATCTATGAATACAGTGCACCAATAAACAATTTAAAAAAAAAACTTAAAAAAATCCTCTGGTAAGACAAGAAAGCAAAAAGAAATGTTATCTCTAAGTGATCACAATTTTGATATCAGACAAATGAATATGTTTGTGAGATTATCATTGTTAATTTTGGATAAAGTGCTATAATATTAGATGTCAACCACTAAGCCAAGCATGGGAAAGAGGGATGGGGAGGGAATGGGGTGGGAGTTGGGTAGGGGCTAACTGGGCTATGTGTGCATGTATGACTACACAATTTTTTTTATCCCACTATGATGTATGAATACAGTGCACCAATAAAAAAAAAAAAACTCTAGTTTTAAAAGGAAAAAAAAAAGGTCAGGTGTAATCTATTGAGTGAAGGTGCCAAATAAACCAGGGGTTCATAATCTACAAGATCCCTGCATTTCATGAAAGTGAAATTTGCTAATACTCTATAACTCCATAATCAAAAATTAAGTAAACAGCAAATCTCTCGGCTCATGAGAAAACTGATATTTATAAATAAATAGTATTATTTATTATGGGGAAATAAGTAATCAATCTTTACCAATAAGTCAAGGATTTTCAGCTAATATTAAATTTTGTAAGTAACCAAAATCCAAACTATTTCTGAAGCAAGAACAAGTTAGTGTTACCTATTTTAATTTCACGTCTGTTCCAGTTATAGCTAGCCGGTTATCAGATTAGTGTGAAGGGCAGACCCTGCTGATTTGGTGTGCATATTATCATGAACCTGGATATTAACTGAAATTGGTGAAGCTTTTATTAGATCTCACAAGTGAAGAAAGTTCTGCCTTTAGACAACACAAATTGTGAAGGATAGAGTGAGAAAGATCTTCAAAAAAAGTATAGCTCAGTGGCAGAGCATTTACTCTGCAAGCATGAGGACCTTGGGTTCAATCTCCAGCTCCTTTTTTAAAAGAGGGGTATAACAATAACAAGTTTGATCAATTCAAAGAGGTTATTGTCTTTCTTCCCTGAATGGGATTTTCTGTTTTGTTTGGCTTTAAGACAGGGTCTCACTATGTTACCATAATTCCTAGGCTCAGAGGATCCTCCTGCCTCAGCCTCCTGAGTAGCTGGGACTACAGTGTACATCATCACACCAGCTACTGGGACTTTTTTTTTTTTTTTAAGCATGAATTTGTCATCTGAACCTTATTACTTTTAAGTATTAGGCTAGGTGCTGGGAATACAAAGATAGGTAAGAATGTTCTTACCCTGGTTGCATTTATATTCCTAATGCAAGTGTATATGTAGTCACATATATACAAATGTATTGCTAAGCACAGTACAAAGGGGCTAGCCCCATAACAGAAGCATGGCCCCAGAGCTGTGGGAGGGGAGGGCTCTGGAAAGCAGCTTTGATCTCCCTTCAGGACCAATATTCAAGTGAGCATTTGCTTTCTACTTAAATCTAAAAATTTGTGTTTAATTTTTTTTCTACACGTGTACCCTTCACCCAGATACTCCAACTAATAACATAGAGATAAACAAAAAGTGAACTCATACATCAGCAGGAGGGGATTTTTTTTTTTTTTTGTCTATTTTTTTGTTTTTGTTTTGTGGTGCTGGGAATTAATTCCAGGGGACTTCAACACCCAGCTACACTCCCAGACCTATTTTATAATTTATTTGGAAACAGTGTCTCTGAGTTGCTAAGAGCCTAACTAAGTAGCTGAGGCTGGCTTTGAACCTGCACGATCCTCCTGTCTCAGCCTCTCAAGCACTGGGATTACAAGCCTGTGCCACCACACCCGGCTCTAACAGGAGGGGATGTTAATGTGGTCTACTGGTGATATTGACCTCGATTGCTTGTCTAAGACAATGCCAACCAAGTTTTTCTGCTATAGGTTGTTTTTCCATTTGTAATCAGTTAATAATGAATAATTTTGGAGAATCTTGGATCTTTTGATCGAACAAATTATCTAGAGCTCTTCTCTTGAAAACAGTTTTATTGGTGATATGAAATCATTTAAAAGATAAAACTGTAGTATCATGGGCTGAGAAATGAGATTGTGTTGAGATGCTAAGTATCCAAGTATAAGGTCTATATGTATCTGTCTTCAAAATGAATATTCGGTTCAAGTCTTCAGCCCCATGTTTTGCAGGAAAGAAAAAGACACAAGAAAGACAAATGGACTATATCTGTGGACCAATGGAGCATATGTGCAATGTATAACAAACACACCGGGGATCTCTCCAGTCCTGATCACTGCCAGGAGAGATGACTATCCCCATTTAAATGGGAAACCCCATTTCCACCTCTCTCTATAGTAACATTTCAAAGGAATGCAAGAAAAAATTTCTTTTTATCTACTGTTTGTAGAAAGTTTGCTGTGCAAAACTAAATGATGGACCAGGCATTTTTCATGACAGGTAATAATTAGATTATGGAGAAACAGCAGGATAACTTCTTATAAAATATTGGTCCACAAATCTCACAAATATGATCAAATTTAATCATGCAAAGTATCCTACTTGAGAAATTTGGAAGCCTACTAAAAACGTAAATGGTGGTTATCCTTCCCTCCACCCCAGAACATTTAGTCTTTTATTTTTTCATTTATGGTTCTCTACTGAATTTTATTTACTTCTATTAGACCAGGATCAGGTATGACTTTTAAATTGAAAAGAAATTATACAGGGATTAAAAAAAAACTATGTCAATACTAAAGTCTTGCCATAAAGTGAAGAAATGAAGGGGAAACTATATTAAATTCAACTTAGTAAAACTTTGTAACTGAAATATCCAAAAGGCAATGCCAAAAGGCAACCATTCTCCAACAAAAGTTGGAAAGGGATATTCTAATCTTAGTGTCGATACCAGAGTGTGTGGCCTGGTTGGTGTTTAGCCAACGTGCCTACATATATAATTAGAGACTACTCACTCAGAAAAAAAGTCTACAGTTTAACCAAGCAAAGGTTAAAAAGACAGCAGATTTCACATCTTTTAAAATCCTGCCCCAATTTTTATAATTAGAGGGAGAAAGGGGGCCAAGATAAAATTAAATTTCTGCTCTGTGGAAAGTATTAAAAGAACACATTAATAGTTGTGGCGTTTCACTGAACGTTTGAAACATTGCCATCTTTTACGTAATTATTTTATATACAGTTAAACTGGAATAGCCATTTATGAAAAAGTCAAAGCAGAAAATACCTTTAAAAAATAGATACTTGAAGAAAAGGGATCACTAGGGTTTTACCCAGGCTTTACCTGACAGGAAGAGTTCCTGGACTCACAAACCCTCTTCAGGGAATTGGTTTCTCCTGTAACACCTGGGCCACACTCCCCTCCCTACTCACAGAGAAGAATGAAGGCCTGTATTCTCTCAACTTCAGGGAGCTGTTCAGTGCGTTACTGCACAAGTAACAGAGTTCTGGCAAATTAAATGGTAGGCAAACATAGGAAGAGGATACAGAATAAGTAAACACGAACAGAATACTGGTCCAATTGCAAAAAAAAATCCAATAACAAAAAAGTAAGGCAATATTTTTTAAAAAGTTACCCTTGATGAAGCACATTTGCTAGTATACACACATTTTTCTGTTTGGTTTTAATATAAGATCACTAAGAACATATTGCTCTTTCAAACACTTTTTTTTCCTTTCCAGTACTGGGGATAGAACCCAGGGATATTCTACCTCCGAGCTACACCCCAGCCCTATTTTTTCATCTTTATTTTGAAACAGGGTCTCACTGATTTGCAAAGGGCCTCACTAAGTAGCTGAGGCTGGCTGTGAATCCGCGATCCTTGTCTCAACCTCCCAAATGCTAGGATTACAAACAAGTGTGTGCCACCACGCCCGGCCAACTTTAGCATTGAATTGAATTTCTGTGTTCCATTTAAATTTCTTTAGTTTGACACATGCCCTTAGATAACTGTGTTACAATATATAATTTTGTTACAGTGTTTTTAATTAAGAAAACAAAATATGGTTACATTAAGTGGCTGGATAACAAACAGGCTCTGCTTTGAAAAGATACTTTTGTTCCTATGTTTCCTGTGAGGAAAGTGCTTGTATACATTTGTTACACAATTACGCGCCAGTTAAAATAGTGCTTGCTTCTGATTTCTTAGAGATCTATTGTTTTCTTTGCTATTGAGCCGATTCTAGGTTCGAAACAGGGTTTGCTCCACGGATAATGATACATACGATGGTGATGAAAGAAAAAGAAAAGTAATTCTATGATGCCTAAGGGTAAAAGGAAAAACTTTTACTGGTTCTGATGCAATCAGCGCGGGGTTGAGTCGCCTACACCGTTTGGTTTGCTCTTCTCCATCACAGGACTTGGGAGTGGTCCCACCACGACTGCACCTGTCTCCCTTTTCCCCCTCCAGCTCCCGGAGTTTCCTTTCCGGAGGGCGAAGGCAGCATTCCTGCAGGAGTGCGTTCCTCCGCTGGTTTACGGTGACCGGCGGGCGGCACGTGACAGCCCCTAACACCTGTACGGCCACCGGCTCACAGCGCCCCCATCCCCTGGGCCGGGTACCGACCCGGCTGCGCTCGTCTCCCTGGGGAGGTCCGGGTCCGGGTGCCGGCCTCGCTCGGGCCGGCAGGGGAGGGGCCACAGCCGCAGCCGAGCCCTCGCAGCCTGGTTATCACATGACTCGACGGCGGCGGTAGCCGAGGCGGCGGGCGCCCGGGTGGGCTCAGCTGCGCGCACGCCGGAGCTGGGCGCAGGGGGCGGGGAGGGACCCGCCGCAGCCGCCGCTCCCGGAGCGCTCGGCGTCCTCCCGACCCGCCCGCCCGCTCCATGCCGCTCGGTGGCGGAAGTGTGGCTGGGGGAGGCGGCGGCCCCGAGCGCGGGAGGCCGGGGCTCGGCGCCCTGCAGCACTGAGCCCGCTCCGCAGCCGCGCGGCGCGCCCCGGGCCCGGCAGCCGTGCGCCCCCCGCAGCCTGCATGCCCCGCGCCGCGCCCGGCCGCCGCTCCAGCTCGCAGCGCTGCAGCCGGGCGCCGGAGTAATATGCTCACTCGAGTGAAATCTGCCGTGGCCAATTTCATGGGCGGCATCATGGCTGGCAGCTCAGGCTCCGAGCACGGCGGCGGCGGCTGCGGAGGCTCGGACCTGCCCCTGCGCTTCCCCTACGGGCGGCCGGAGTTCCTCGGGCTGTCTCAGGACGAGGTGGAGTGCAGCGCCGACCACATCGCCCGCCCCATCCTCATCCTCAAGGAGACCCGGCGGCTGCCCTGGGCCACCGGCTACGCAGAGTGAGTGCGGCGGCCCTCCCCCGCGCGCCCCAGCCTCGCCTCCGGCTCCGGGGCTCTCGGCTGGCTGCGGCGGCCAGGCCTCGGCGGGGACCTCTTTATCCACACTGGCCATTTCCCTCTTCTCTGCACACCTCTTCCCCCCACCCCCAGGGCGCGGCGTCTCCGGGCCGCGGAGGGTGCTGCAGGGGAGGCTGGCAGCGCCGGACCGTGGGAGCGCCGAGGCGGAATGGGTCGGCGACTCTTGGGGCCGTGACCCTCGGGGGGGGGGGGGGATCGCTCTGCTAAAGTTGAAACCTAGTAGGAAAATTTGGTATCTGTGCACCCACTCTTAAAAAAAAGTGTTTATGTCCCCGCGTGGAGAATTTGTGGAGGTAGAGGTTTGGGGGATCCGCCGCCGCGTCTGGGGGCGGGTCTCGGGGTCCGGGAGGCGGCCGTGTAGACGTGCCTCACTGTGTACATTTCGGAAGGTCTAGCGACTCTGACTTACAGCCGGAGTTCAGCGGCTTCTGCCTTAGCAGGTAGTAAACGCCGCGCCTTTGGTAAATGCCAATACTATTTCCCTCGGTCCTTGGGGAGAGTGGAAACTTACTCCAGGTGTCTAAGATAGCGCTTCGGTAATCCGCTTTGGCGATTGCCCGAGCTGTTGAGTGATTGGCTATTTTAAAACCGATTGAGGTAGGTTGACCGCCAGGAGTGGAGCGGGGGGGAGAGAGAGAGAGAGAGAGGATTCTCTGGCCCTTCCCCTGCTCCACGGCCACTTCTCCATTGACTATTAATAACCCATCTTATGAATGGTAGGCTAAGTAACGTTTCCCCTTTGCTGGCTACTACTTAAGCTTTAGGAAACTGGAAAGCCAAGAGAGGAGGATTGAGATCCGAATTTTTGAGGTTAAAAATCCCAAAGTGCAAACTGAACCTTGTGCCCGGCCTACCTGCCCCCTTTTTCTTATAACCTCATCCCCTCTATAATCTTGGCCCTCCCCTCCTGATGCGTGACTTCGCTCGCTCATTGGCCCATCCGGGAACCAATCAGCTTCCCCTACGCCCGGGCAGTGATGCTGACCCGGTTTCGGCGGCCCGGATTCCCAGGGGCAGGCTGGGTTCCCGACGCTCCGGGTTCCGGTGCGAGAGAGGACTTGGGAGGCATTCTGCCTTAGAATCTCGAATTTCCCTTTTCCTTCCCGCGTCATTCCTTCGCGGATTCTCTCCAGCTTCTGTAGACGTGGGAATGCTGACTGTGAGGATACAGAAGTGAGCTTGCGGGGGCGCTCAGGCAGAAAAAAATTTAACATATAATAACAGACAAGCAAAAAAGAGGACAGAGAAGGTGGATATGGTACAAAATAGCATCCTAACGTCTAGGAGAAAGCCCAAACACCTGTGTAAGTAAGGACTTAAAAGAAGAAAAAGCATGGGCCCCAAACACATCAAGTCGTTTTTTTGCCTGAAATTAAAAAAAAAAAAAAGAAAGAAAGAAAGAAAAGGTTTTAAAACCCATTCGAACCTTTTTAAGACAAAAAGCAACTTGGAGTCCTATCCCGTCCTGTGTAGTTGGGGGCACTTGTCCCTGCCAAACACCTGAATGGTAAGGGTTCTGCCTCTTGTGGGCTTGGCAGGGCAAGGGTGCTTCAGGCCTGAGCGACACGCAGGTGAACAGGAGAAATTATGAGAAGCAGGCAGGAAGATAGTAAAACCCAAGGTGGAAGCTATGTGGGCATAGTAAAAAGAAAACCTCAGATAGCCATGAAGGAATGGCTGATTTTAGAATGTTTGAATAAGCCAGTGCTAGGTATATATGCTCTAAGGGCATATAATAATAATTTGAAAAGAATAAGAATTTGAAAAGATACAGGTGAGCTGGGCGTGGTGGCTCACGCTTGTAATCCCAGGATTTGGGAGGCTGAGACAGGAGGATCCCATGTTCTGGCCAGCCTCAGCTACTTAGTTGCAGTTCCTCTACAACTTAGTGAGACCTTGTTTCCAAATAAAGGATAAAAAAATAGGGCTGGAAGTGTAGCTTGGTGGTAGAATACCCCTGAGTTCAATGCCCAGTACCACCAAAAAGAAAAAGAAAAAAGACAGATGTTTAAAGGGCTTTTTCTCAAACTCCCTTACCATCATTTTCCATCATTTTTAAGAAGCTTTCTTTCCCTAGACTAGAACAGGGGATATGTTCAAATTGAAGGGTAAAAAAGGCTACTGTAGAACATTTCAATTTTTAAGATTAGTTAGAAAAGAAGTGCATGCAACAACTCCCAAACATCCTCACACTCTCACTTCCTAGGGCTAACAACAGCCCAATATTGGGTGTTGCCTGTCTCTGCAGATTCTTAAGATGCAGCTATAAATACAATGTTTCCTTTTTTCCCCTCAAACAGGCTCCTGCTAAGTAGGTTATTCTGTAACATTTTCACAAAACACTTTGTCATTCCAAATCAATACAAGTAGAATTACCACCTTCTTTTAAGATGTAGTGAAGTGCAGGGGTGCACACCTGTAATACTCTGGAGGCTGAGGCAGGAAGATCACAAGTTCGAGATCAGCCTGGGAAACTAGTGAGAACTTGCTTCAAAATAAAAGGCTCAAGATGTAGCTTAGGGGTAGACCACCTCTGGGTTCAATCCCCAGTACTGCAAAAAAATGCATATATAGTATCAATAATATCTAATATAGTTGATGCTGACCATTGAATGCTCACACTATTTTCAGGTTTGTATTAAATCTGTTTCTGGCAACAATCATCCAAGGGTGGGTACTACCGTTTTCACAGGCACTGAATGGTTAAGCTACTCACTCAGGGTTCTACCATCTTAGTAGAGCCTGTATTTGAACACTGGGAATCCACCCCAATGCATACAACACCGAAGTTCCTTTCTACAATCTTAAGTTATGGTGCAGCCCGGGATTAATCACTCATGTTATCTTGCCACTGCTCTCACTCCTGTTCTTGCCAGATAGTTACTGTGCTACTTCCTCAATCTTTGAACTATGTAGTTTTCCTTCCCACAAAGATACAGCCTAAGTGATCAAAATGGCTACAATAGGGAAGAGGAAGACATAGGACTCGTGGCTGTGGTCACAAGATGCCACCAGTAATGCTGCCCTTTCCCAGAGGGTTTATCTGGAGGCGGAAGTCTTCTTCATTTTGTTCTAGAAGCAGCCTAAAAGTGATGATTTGAGTTAGGTAGAGAGATTGCTCAGAGAGGAGAGCTAGTAAGGGTTTGGGGGAGTCCAGGCCATATTCATAGTTGTTTATTTCCCTGTCTAGAGAGTGAGTCTGCTTCCAACCTCCCTGGGGAGAAAGAACTGGTATCACTTGGTGATTAGAGAAAGAGGAGTTGAGCTCTGGTGTTGATGACCAACACTTTTGAATGGTAGAAAAGTTAAGGGGAAATGGTCCATTTTTTTGCCACATAAAAGAAATATCTCTTAAGAGATTCTGTATAGGTTATTTAATTAGAATTCAGCTATAAGCAATCCTGGTGAGACCTGGGAATGCAGACACTGAAGACCCTCCTGCGATCTTTCAGTACTCATTGGCATTGTGCTGATGGGATGGGAGGAAATTTCCTACTGTGGCAAAAGAAGCTTAGCCATTTGATCAAGGGGAACTTGGTAGGTTATAAAGCTTTGTGAAGTATTAGAGAATTGATAGGTTTCATTTTTAAGTTTGACTTTGAAATCACTGAGCCTGTGAGCACAGTCCACTGAGAGAGTGACAGAATAAGCAACAATCTGACCCAGAGTCCACAGGTAACAACTTCCTTTCTCTTTTCACAAGCTTAAATTCCACCCATGTGGTACCTGGACTGTGAGGACCTGGAGGTCAGCCAGTTTTTAGTCAGTTAGGAACATACTTTTTTTTTCTTGTTATGTTTACCTAATTCTTTTCTTCATTTCTATGGATTGGAAGATTTATTTATTTTTACTGGTGCATTTAAATTGTACATGATAGATTTCTAGTGATGTGTTCATATATGCATAACATTATTTCCTTCCCATACCTCCCTTTTATTTTTCTCCTTTCTCCCATATTCCCTTCTACTACTCTATTGATCTCTCTCCTACTTTCATGAGGCCCCTTTTCTTCCTTTTTTTTCCCTCTCTAATTTCTACATATGAGAGAAAACATAAAACCCTTGATTTTCTGGTGTGTGTGGGGGGAGGTACTGGGGATGGAATCCAGGGGCTTTCTACCTCCAGGCTACACTCCCCGACCTATTTTTTATACTTTTATTTGGAAACAGGGTCTCACTAAGTTGCTGAGAGCCTCACTAAGTACCTGAGGCTGGCTTTGGACCTGCGTGATCCTCCTGTCCTAACCTCCCAAGCGCGGGGATTACAAGCGTACACCACCATGCCCGGAGATTTTCTGAATTTGACTTAACTCATTTATTATAATGTTCTCATTAGTTATATCCATTTTCCTGTGAGTAACATAATTTTGTTCTTTATGCTTGTGTCAGTCAGGCATGGTGGAACATGCCTATAATCTTGGTACTTGGGAGACTGAAACAGGAGGATTACAGGTTCAAGGCCAGCCTCAGAAACTTGGCAAGGCTCTCAGCAACTTAATGAGACCCTGTTTCAAAGGGGAAAATGAAATAGGGCTGAAGGTGTAGCTCAGAGATAGAATGCCTCTGAGTTCAATTCCCACAGCCCTATTTTTTATTCTTTATTTTTATTTTTTATTCTTTATTTTTATTTTTTATTCTTTATTTTTATTTATCTCACTGAGTTGTGAAGGGCCTTGCAGAGTAGTTGAGGCTGTCTGCGAGCCGCGATTCTCCAGTCTCAGCCTCCTGAATGCTGGGATTACAGGCGTGCGCCACCAAGCCTGGCTTTGACTTCGATTTAATCATAGGAAGCAAACTAAATGGAAAGCTTACAATCGAGAAGAATTACTTTCAGTGCTTTTTGCAAACTGAACTGGGACAGAAAGGGACTGGGCGTGATCCTTCAATCTGATACCTTTCAAACAATGATGTTTTAATTAATTTATTTATTTTTTGTGTGGTACTGGGGTTCCTGGAAACCCTTCTACCTCCGGGCTATACTCCCAGACTTATTTTTTATATTTTTATTTGGAAACGGTCTCTTTAGCCAGCACAGCTGGCTTACAACCTTCGCGAACCTCCTGTCTCTGCCTTCCAAGTGTGGGGATTACAAGCGTGCGCCACCATGCCCGGCTGATGTTTTATTCTTGATGTGTGGCAAAAATAAAAAAAGGAAAGCCGGGCAGTGGCACACGCTTGTAATCTCTGCGCTTGGGAGGTGGAGACAGGAGGATTGCACTGGTTTAAGAGACCCTGTTTCCAAATAAAACAATATAAAATAGGTCTGGGAGTGTAGCTCGAAGGTAGAAGGGCTTCCAGAAACCCCAGTACCACCAAAAAAATAAAATAAAATAAAATAAATAAAATAAAATAAAAAAATAAAAAGGCAGTTGCCTTTTTCTTTTCTAATATATGTGTGTGTGTGTGTGTGTGTGTGTGTGTGTGTGTGTGTGTGTATATAATTTAAACAGAATAATAATGCTTTTTACTCTTGATTTTCTGTCCTCCTGTTTCAGGAATTAAACACTGTTGATCAGCTTCCATTATTTCTCTCGTTCCATTGATTAAATCATTGCTCACCTACTGTCCATCAGCCATTGGTGCCATTTGGGGCCTTTAATATGCATCATCATCATCATCCTAAATCAGTTGTTATAGCATAGTCTTCTCCCCTTTTCTGTTTTTTTGTTAAATGAAATAGAAATGGAATAGAGGACTGTTAAGAGTCAAAGAGGCCAGCAGTAGGGGTTATGTTTATTATGCTTTCAAAGTCTTAATGCTTCTGAGCAATTTAGAATCTCAGCACTTGGGGCTTCTCTGTCACCCTAGGGAAGCAAACTATTTTTTTCCAGATAGCATTGCAATTAGCTCTGTACCTGAAGGTCCTAAGACCTTTATATATACCTATGGTTAAAGAAAAATAAACCCAGGCACTTGTTTAAATAGTAGGGAAGACTTTATCCAAGGCTCCTGGGCTGTATTGAGCAGACTCAACTCAAGACATCTGGGGACGGATAGCCAAAGAGCAGAGGCAGAGGGTTCGTGGATGGAAAGTTACTGAGAGGAGACACCAAACGAACTGCAGGATTCTTGCTAAAAGCAGACCAAGGACTTATGTATCAAAGATGGGGTATGAGGAACTTGATCAGATATCAAAGTTGGGGTTCCTCCTCAACCAGCTTAGCAGGATTCTTGCTAAGAGGACAGTGTGAGATCAAGGACCTAGTAGAGAAAACAAAGTTGCAGAAGAACCTGACTAAGTTTGGTCAAGGAAAGAGTCGTTGTCATCCCTGAGAATGGGGCGGGGGGAGGAAAAAGAGTGTGTGGGAATGCAGTTACTCACCACACTTTCATTCTGACGCCTGTGGGTTTAGTACCTCCGTGACCTTCCACAGTTAGCTGTATTTCATACTGACTGTGTAGGGAAAACAAGTGCCATTAGATTTTAGTGCAAAGGATCAGGAGCCTAATGTTATAACCTAATGTTAAGGCAAAGAGTTGAGGGATTTTCCTGGGTGGTTCTTTCAGTGTTTTTACTAGCTTTCCAACTCAGTGCTATAGTAGATACTTTGAACGTAGCCTGAGAATAAGATAGCATTTGATCTGCTTGGTCTGTTTCCATATATTATATCCCTTCTCCATTTATATTTTATTATATAAATGTTAATTCATATAATAAATTAATTTACTATATAAATGCATTAAAGAAATATTATAATTAAATTTAATATTATATAAATATTAAATGCATTAAAAATTCTAAATGCAACTATTATCATAGATTTAAGTATTCCTGTGTACTCATTCTGAACCAAGCACTTGACATATAAATTTAATGAGATGCATGTGACACAGGTAAGCAGTTTGTTCAAAGTCACAAGATCATTGAATGGGAGATCTAAGCTTTAAGCTAGGTCTGTCTGATTCCTTCCTCTGATGGCTTTTAACTGTCTTGTAAATGTTGCCTGTCTCTATACTTGAAAGTTTAGGCAGTTATTCTTTTCTCCCCTACTCAATGTTTATATATTGAGTATTATATAGTAAAAAAATATATTTTTTACTACATAACACTAAAAAAATCTTTTTTACTATATAATACTCATTATAGAAAATTCAAATCATATAGAGTCATAGAAGGCATAAAGGGCAAAGTGAAAACATTGCTGTAATTGCAAATACCTGACTACCACAACTAGAGGAAAGATTTATTTGCTCACAGTTCTGGACCTTTCAGGGGTTCAGTCCATGTCAGGTCTGGTGAAGTCAATAATCATGGGAAGCAAAGAGAGAGCATCATGGAGGCCAGAAGCAAAAGAGAGCAATGATAGGAGGAACCATATATAATCCTCAAAGCCATACTCCCAGAGACTTATCCTCAGCAAACAAGCCCCGCCTCCAACATGGCTTCCTTTTTTTCTTTAACATATGATTGAGGGGGACATTCTAAATTCAAACAATAACTACCATTAACCACTGTTAAAACAGTAGGTCTTTTCAGACTTTTAATAGATAAAAATATATATATAAGTTTAGTAAACTTTTACCTGTCTTATAGCATATCTTCCTCATTTAGCAATAGATACTGGACTCCCATCCAAAGAGTAAGCAAGCAGAATGACCACCTAATAGTCACTGAAGGACTAATGAATCCCCCATTGGACATCCCATCTGGAATATACTTTTGGGCTTTTGGTGGCTAACCTAATATGATTTATTAAACTCATCTAGTTATTTCTTAAAATCAATGTCTAGACATCGACAACTTGGTTAGAAGTTATGCACATCCACAATTATGATACATATTAGTAGACTGACTATACCAATTGGCATTCCAGCCAAAAGTGTATAATTAAAAACTACTTTAGAATTAGCACTTAATCTTTTCCCATGATCTAATAGGCGAGAAACCACCTCTATATATAATTTGTGCTTGGTTACTAAAGAGGTTAAATAACCCCTATATGTTTATGTAATCAATATTTATTATCTGGTTGAATGTCTTTTTATGAATTTCTGGTTTATATACTTTGTCTATTTTTTTCTTGGAATAATCTTTCTTATTAATAAGAGCTGTTTATATGGAAAGGCTATTAACAGCCTATTATGTTGCCATATTTTTCTAATTATATTTTCCCTGTATAATGTAATATTTAATATTTAAGTGGTCATATCTAGTTTCCTATGATTATAGCTTCTATTAAGTATCATACTTAAGACATTTGGGTTTTGTTTAGTTTGTATTTGTGGCACTGAGGATTGAACTTAGGGGCATTCTACCTCTGAGCTACACCTCCAGCCTGATTTAATTTTGTATTTGGAAATAAGGTCTCACGAAGTTGCGTAGGACCTCGCTAAATTGCGGAGGCTTGCTTCAAACCTCCTGTCTCAGCCCCCCAAGTACTGGGATTACAAGCTTGTGCCATCATACCTGGCTACTTAGGACATTTACACTACTCTGACCCTTCTAGTTCCTTTAGCTACTTACTGCTTTTGGTTGCAAGCCTTTGAGCTGACCTCAGGGGCTGGTGGGGGCAGGAAAGAGGATTTATAAAGAAGTTACCATCCATCTGATGGAACACAAGCATAGCAGTGCAGTTGGACTCCACAAGGAGCTGTAGCCCAGCACCAGAAATCCACCTAGGAACAAAGATGCCTTTCTTTCAGTCTTTCGCTGGGGCCTCAGGTCCAACTTCATGCTACCAACAAGCAACCAGGCCACACCAACTGAAGCCTCAAGCTGATGCTGAGGTAGGGGAGAGACTCTAATTGGTTTAGTTTATGTCAGATGACATACCCTGGCATTCCTAATTGTGGCAGGGACCCAGGATTCCATAGCAACATGGCTGCAGGGTGTCCCTGAGAACTAGCCATTCTTTGCAAAGGTAGTGTGGGCTGGAAAGGTAGTTCAAAAGATTCTACTGAAGGTAATTCATTTTCTAACAAATATTTGAGGCGAGGCTCTTATTTATTTCAAGCATGTCTTGGGAGATCAAAAGGTGAAATGGCCTTATTTATTCCTTACTTATTTTACTGGGTATTGAACTCAGGGGCATTCTATCTCTGTGCTACACACCCAGCTCTTTATTATTTATTTTGAAACAGGGGCTTGCTGAGTTGCTGAGGATCTTACTAAGTAGCGGAGGCTGGCTGTAAACCTGTGATCTTCCTGTCTCAGCCTCCCAAGTACTGGGATTACAGGTATGCACCATCACACCCAGCTGAAATGGCCTTATATTTATAGCATTTCCAAGTACATTTTTACTAAACGGTGAGCACTCAAAATTAAAAGTATTACAAAATTATTGATGGCTCATTCTTTTTATGTTCATGCAATCTTTTGTGTGGCTGATACAAATAGTCTCTGAAATAATGTCTATTTGTATTTGAATGTGCCTGCCTCTCTGCCTTGCAACCCTTGGTATGCTATGTACAGATTGAAGCCTGCTTTTCCAAGGCCAAGTCTTGAGTTTAGTTCTTTTAACCATCCCTCTCCACATAAGAAGGGGTAAAGACTCAGGCCAGCTTTACAGTTCAATGCAGTTTGAAGGTCTGTCACAGTGAATTTATAATACACGTGAATATAAGTTGCTGCAGCTCTTTGGGCATAGCAGTATAGATGTGGTTAATATACTGACCTCTGCTCCCTGTCAGCTTTGTTGATTTGCCTGGGCAGCTCTAGGGTAGCAGGAGACACATATGTGAAGAGGTATCTAATCTGTTTTATAAGCCAAAGTTCAAAAAAAGTTCAACTTGTCTTCTGTAATCTTTCTTTTTTCTTTTTCTTTTTTTTTATTTTTTTATTTTTTTATTTTTTTTATTTATTTTTAATTGGTGCACTATATTCATACATCATAGTGGGATACATACTTTTATAGACATACATGCACACATTGCCCAGTCAGCCCCCACCCGATCCCCACCCCGTTCTCTCCCTATCCCCCCCTCCTATGCTTGGCTTAGTAGTTGACATCTAGTATTATAGCAATTTATCCAAAATTAAAAATGATAATCTCTCATAACAGTTTCATTTGTCTGATACCAAGCTTTTGATGACTTAAAGATAACATTTCAATATTTCTTTTTGCTTTCTTTCTTATCAGAGAATCTATTTTTTTCTATTTTTTTAGGTGAAACTATCATATATTTATATATTTATTTTTCAGGAAAAATAATCTATCCTAATATGGAATATGGAGTCTAGGTACCCACATCGATCTTGAAAAAGAACAAAGCTAGAAGATATATATTTTCTGATTTCAAACCATATAAAGCTACAATAATTGAAACAGTGTAGTACTATTCTAAAGGCAGATATATAAACCATTGGAGTTAAATACAAGCCTAGAGCTAAATTCTTCCCTATATTGTCAAGTTATTTTTGACAAGGTTTCCACGAACATTTGGTGGTGGAAATAATAATTTTTTAACTAAATATTGTTGAAACATAATAATTACATGGAAAAGAATAAAATTGGACCCTTACCTAATCCCATATACAAGTATTAACTCAAAATAGATAAAAGACCTAAATATAAATCTTAAGACTATAAACTTTTAGGAGAAAATCTGGGTCATAAAACCTCACAACATTGAAATTGGCAGTGATTTCTTGGTTATGATTTCAATGGCACAGGCAACAGAAGAGTATACAAACTCCCTAAAAAATAAAAAACATATTGTATATCCAAAGACAATGTAAACAGAGTTAAGAGTTACTAATAGAATGGGATAAAATATTTCCAAATGCTATATCTGAAGGTATATTAATATTCCAACTAGAAATCCTAAAAATTAACAACAATAAAGGCAAACATTACCCTTTAGAGATAGGTAAAAGACTAACATAAATAATGAATCTCCACAGATAACCAGTCTTAGTTGTCTGTTGGATGGGAAATCTTGTTTCTCTGGTTCTGGTGTGTGTTACCTATTTCTTCTTTGTAGTTAATCTCTTTGAGTATTTTCTCTAGTGCTGGTTTTGAAGACATAAATTCCTTCAGTTTCTGTTTGTCATGGAAGCTTCTTATTTCTCCATCTAATTTGATAGAAAGTTTTGCTGGGTAGGAAATTTTTGGCTGGAAGTTGTTTTCTTTCAAAATTGGGAATATGTTACTCCAAGCCCTTCTGGCTCTCATAACTTGGTTTGGGAAGTCTGGAGTGATTCTAATTGGTTTGCCTCTGAATGTCACTTGGCCCTTTGCTTTTGTTGCCTTTAAGATTCTCTGCTTGGCTTCCACATTGGTCATTTTGACAATTATGTGGCGTGGGGATCCTCTTCTCCGATCCTGTCTAAAGGGAGTTCTATAAGTTTCCTGGACCTGCGTATCGACCTCTTGCTCTATGTCTGGAAAATTTTCTGCTATTACTTCCTTGAAGAGATTGTTGATCCCTTTAGTTTCACTTTCTTTTCCCTCCTCTATTCCAATTATTCTTAGGTTAGCTCTCTTAAAATGGGCCCATATTTCTTCAATATCAGATTCCTGCTGTCGGATATTTTTTCCTAGATTAGAAACTATGCGTTCATTTTTGAAATGATCATCTTCTAAGAGCGAGATTCTGTTCTCCATGTGTTCTAATCGGTTGTTTGTGCTTTGAATTGAGGCCTTTACTTCATTAATTGCATCCTTTATCTCTTTTTGGCTCTCTCTGAGTTCTTTTCGAAGCACCTCTATTATTTCTACAGTTATTTTCCTGATTTGATCTTCTAGAAATCTCTGATTTTCTGTTTTATCGGGTTCTGATGTGGGGTTGTGAGCATTAATTGCTCCAGTATTATTCCTCTTTCCCATGATTTAGGAAGTGTGTGCCTTCTCTGGGTTCTTCCCTTGGGTCACTATGACTTCACTTAAGGTGCTCTGGATCTCGAGTCAGTAGTATCTCAGACCCCACTACTCCTTTACTGGGTTTTATCACAGAGTCTCCGACCCAGAGAGTCGATAGAGGCTGCTTTAGACCGTGGGGGGTGCCAGGTTGCACGTTCTCCTATGGTGTGATATCACTGCCACCGCCCCTCTCCCACTGGGTCAAGTCCCAGTGAGTACAGTACTGGGATTTCTCCGCTGTGGCCCGCAATTTGACTCACTGTTCTTGAGTACGCAGATGTAGCTGTAGTGAGTTCCGTGCTGCTGCCGCCGGTGGCAATATGGCGCCGCTGCTACGCCCTCGGCTGTTGGGCTGGCGTTTTTTTTTTTTTTTTTTCCTGGTTTTGATTTCCACTCTGAATCCCTGCAGCGTGTGCTGAGCTCAGACACTGGGAGCTTTAGATGTCCTCTGCGCCGAGAAATCCCGCCTGGCTGTTCCGCAGCGGCTCCCCTCGGCTTGCTGTGGCCATCCCGTGAATTCGCCGGCAGTATGGCGCTGCTGCCGCGTCTGCCGCGTCCTCGGGCGTGAGGAAAATCCTCTGTGGCTCTGTTCTCAGTCCGCTTTCTCTCTGGAGCCTGGTGATTTTTTGTTTCTCTGGTGATGTTGTTTTCTGGCTTTGAAAGGCGCTGATTTTGTGGTAATGGATATTTGTTGTTAGCGGGGCTCTTAAGCCCTGCTTTTCTTGGTCGCCATCTTCAGCTGATTCTCTTTTTTCTTTTTCTTTTCTTTTCTTTTCTTTTTTTTTTTTTTTTGTGGTACTGGGGATGGAACCCAGGGGCCTTCTACCTCCGGGCTACACTCTCAGACCTATTTCATATTTTATTTGGAAACAGGGTCTCTTAAACCAGCTGAGGCTGGCTTCGAACCTGCGTGATCCTCCTGTCTCAGCCTCCCAAGCGCAAGGATTACAAGCGTGTGCCACCACGCCCGGCTAATCTTTTCTTTTTTTATTACTCCAAAATATGAACCATTTTTCCTTCATTAGAGATTTTTTCAATTTGATATTCATCTACTTGTATGTATGTATTTATGTATACTGAGATTACATACAGGCTTACTCAGTACGTTTTTTGAACCAATTCTAATGTTTTGTTAGGTGCTTCATATATTATTCCCAAATGTCATCTTGGAATTCCCAGAATATTAAAAGCCTGACTGGACGTGGTGGCGCACGCTTGTAATCCCAGCATTTGGGAGGCTGAGACTGGAGGATCGCGGTTTGCTGATAGCCTCAGCTATTTAGTGAGGCCCTCCACAATTTAGTAAGACCTGGTTTCAAAATAAAGAATAAAAAATAGGGCAGGGGGTGTAGCTCAGATGTTGAATGCCCCTGGTCCATCCCCAGAGCTGAAAAAAAAAAAAAAAAGTAAATGCAGGTTTTGTTTGTTTCAGAATATTCAGCACTAAATTTTGTGCTGGTCATTTGACTATGAGGAAAGCTTAGAGAAAGTAAGAGGAGCAGAGGATGGTCTTGAAGGTGGTGACATTGTCTCTCCTTCTGCTAAGCTAGAATTGTGGAAGCCTAGTTGAAGGTCTAACTGCAAAATTCAGAAGCTGATTTCTACATGAGAGGCACTCTACATGCTGGGTATGAGAGGCACTTTGTACAGGACACCAATGGTAGTACTTAAAAGTCAATTATTAGCTGGGCATAGTGGCGCATGCCTGTATTCCTAGAACTTGGGAGGCTGAGATAGGAGGATTGCAGTTTTGTGGCCAGCCACAGCAGCTTAGCGATGCCCTCCGTAATTTAGTGAAACCCTGTTTCAAAATAAAAAATAAGCCAGGTGTGGTGGCACATGCTTGTAATCCCAGTACTTGGGAGGCTGAGATAGAAGGATCACAGGTTAGTGGAAGCCTCAGCAATTTAGTGAGGCCTCCACAATTTAGAATGACCCTGGATTCAATCCCCAGTACTGCCCCCCCCAAAAAATAATAATAATGATAATAAATAGGGGTAGGGGTATAGCCCAGAGGCAGAGTGCCCCTGGTTTCAATCCCTAACACATACACGCGCACACACACACCACTACCACCACCACCAACTACTTGGGTGACTTAGTGAGAGCTCCTTGTCCCAGGGATTTGTTCTGTGGATGGACATCCCATCTGGAATTTGTGAGTCACCTTTTTGACCTGGGGAGTGGGTGAACTGTTCAAAGTTGTATAGCTGCCTACTTCCCTGGTTAATCATACTTGGGGCCTAGTTTCTTCTTATTACAATGGGCTTATTGGCTTGGTAGATCCTAGAATTTTCATTTTATAACCTCATTATCATTTCAAAGATATTGAAAAGACTGACAGTTATTTTTATTTTGCTAGGAGTACATCAAACCTATCATCTATTACCACCAACATATTGGATATATTTAAAAGCCTAACATGTATAGGCATGTTATCTCAGCAAAAAGAACAGCTCTTAAATACTTATATTTTATGAAAATACTTTGCAATTGCTACTATTTTTCTAAGTTTTCATAGACCCACAAAACCATGTATTGCCTGCCCTAGAGGTCTTCCAAGGCCTTTTACAGTTCTATATTCTGGTCCCTGGAGCTGGGCTAAAAACCAAGTGTCTTTTCCCAGTGGGACCTGCTGCCTACTTCATTGTAATTATAATTTTGCATTATTGTTCCCTCAGCACTATATTAGGAAAATTCTCAAACATGCAAAAAATCCAAAACCATGATATACTTTCCACTTACATTTCCACCACCCAGAGTCCATCAGGTATATTTACTATATCTGCTTTGTCGTTTAGTTGCCAGCTATCCAATCTCTGCCCATCCATTACTCCTTTTTTGAGTTATGTTTCCTTTAGTCCAGTGACTTTATGCTATCAAGTTCTTTTCCCAGGAAATTGCAAATTCGGTTTGAGCAGTTTTGACATGCTCAGTTGAAAAAAGCAGACAGTTTGGTCCTCCTGCGTGTGGATCATTGGGGCACCCACACTTGACTCCTGCAGCCCCAGCTCCTGCCGAGGCTCACAGCACCCATAACCTCTCCATCATGTAGCATTCACGTGAGTGCTTTATACAGGGTCAGATTGCAAAGCGTCTCTTTGGTACAATCCTATTTAATTAACTCAGTGGAAATTTTGTATAAAACTTGAATGGTTCTTTTTTCCCCCCACTGATAGCCAGTTATGTGAATGCTTCTTAAGGAAGACACTAGTTTGTTTGTTTGTTTGTTTGTTTGTTTTTGTGGTATTGAGGATGGAACCCAGGGGCAGTCTACCTCTGAACTACACCTCCAGCCCTATTTTTATTCTTTATTTTGAAACAGGATCTCACTGAGTTGCAAAGGGCCTCACTAGCTGAGCCTGTCCACAAACCACAATCCTCCTGTCTCAGCCTCCCAAATGCTGGGATTACAAGAGTGCACCACCATACCTGGTTTAGGAAGACACTGTTTACACAGACCTCAGAACCTGCAGCCTGAAAGTGCTCATGGTGAACCAGACATCCCCGCAGTGGGTTTTCCTGACTTCTTGGGGAAGTCAAGGCATCTCCTCGATTGCTCTTCTCTGGTGTGGGCAGATCAGTTGTATCTTCTGAATGGCAGATGCATTGTACCTTTTTTGTTAGGCTGTTTCCGATTACTTTTCTCCAAATGGCTGTAAAACTTAAATGTTTAGCTATGGTTTCTCTGTGTAGACTTTATGCTCTTTTATTTGTGATAGAAAATAATGATGCTCCCTGTCTCTATCTGTACAACTCTGGATGTTATTAAGACCTTGTCTTGGACTCTTTAAGCACCTGTTATCCATATTTAATAAAAGAAGATGCCAGCACCAGAAGTCAAACAAACCAAAACCACCTAAGTAAAAATAAAGGAGAAAAATGAGGGTCAGAGAGAAATCAAGTTCCTTTAGACTCTCATGCTGTCCCATGACCCTGTCACTGAATCATTGAACTTGACTGACCATTATGTGAAATTATTCATTAATAAAAGTATATCCTATCCCTGTAGTAGAATTCCACAACAAATAGTTTAATGCATTTTTAATCAAATATACCTAATAAGGTCTAATCTTCAGATGGCTTTAAATTGGATAAAGAATATTGCCATATAAAATTCTATAGAAAAGTATGTTTTTCAAAGTGCCTTACAATAATTTCATTGGATATAACAATCTTAGGCATGGTGGTGCACACCTGTAATCTCAGTACTTGGGAGGCTGAATCACAAGGATCACAGGGTTCAAGGCCAGCCCCAACATCTTAATGGAGTCCCTCAGCAACTTAGCAAGACCCTCTTTCAAAGTAAAAAATAAAAAGGAATGGGGATGTAGCTCAGAGATTAAACACCCCTGGGTTCAATCCTCAGTACTACACACACACACACACACACGCACACACACACAATATATATATAATCATCTTAATATATGTACATTCCTAAATATAACAGTCTAGAGCTTATTAAATTACCATATTTTCTTGACTTAAAAGTACTTTTTTCATATTTTAACAGTTTTGGAAACCCAGTAAATCTTAAAACCAATCTGTACACTTCACAGAGTGTTGTTTCTTTTCCTAAAATTAATAAATCTTGTGTTTTATCGTCAATAGCTACAGAGAAATGGGAAATATGCTTAAGAATTTTTTAAGAATGGGGCTCAAATCACAAGTCAGACTTTATGAGAGTCTCTTTTACATTTTACTTTTGGAGATTTGTTACCTAAGTTCTTACTTACTTAGGTAGAGTCACATTTTAATGGGATTGTTTTCAAGTCAGCGGGTTTGGGGGTCATCAGGACTGCCTGCAGAATGGAGAGCAGCCGCTTGCTGGTCTGGGGCAGGTGTGCTCCTGCAGGAACCAGCTTGGAGTGTTGGCGTCTGCATCAGTGACTTGCACCAGCCAGCCTAATGGGGCCTCGTAGGGCGGGCAGTGTAATGAATCACCACAAGTCTGTGCGCAGAGCGATCTATTACTTGCCAAGCTGAGAGGGCCAGCATGGCTTGTGCACTCCCCTGTTCTTTCAGGGAGTTGACAAATAGATGTTTAAGCTTAAAAAAATTATACCTTTTCGCCATATGACCTTTTCCATATAGGTGTAGGAAGTGGGGACACACCCAAGGGAGAAATTGAATTTTTAAAAATAAAAATGGGTAGATTATTGAGTTCCTATATTTAAGTGGTCTCCTCCGGTGTCCTAATAGTCATTCTACGTCTTTTTGAGAAGGTGAGCACCGACAAATTATGTTTAGAACACACAGCTAGCAAAAATCCAGGTGGAATATAAATGTTAAATAGGAGGCCACTTTAAAGGTACAAAGAATAGGAATAGCCCCAAAGAGGATGTCAGGAGAGATAGGGCTGGAAAACCAGACTGCTAATACTATAGAAAGGACCATTCAGAGTGTTTTAATATAAAAGAGAAATAGATATAATAGTAAATCTATTATCTATAATATTTCATATCTATATGATATTTATGTTTTATATCTATAATATTTTCTTACAAATAAATACTTTATAAGGATGAACTCTAGAATAAGTGCAGAATAAGAATAAGAATAGAATAAGGAATAGAATAAGAATGTGTTTCTCCATAAGATGGAGGTTGGAACAGAGCCAAAGAGTCAGATTAGATGTCCTCTTGGCACCTCTCCCTGTGATTACCAATAACGGGGTGAAGCTGCAGGGCTCCTGCCTCCCTGTTGTCAGACCAGGTGTCCGGAGCTGGGCTGGTGATTCCATACAGCAGCAAATGGGAAGAGGAAATGAATTGGCAACTTGGACTATAGCAGCTGGTGTTTGTTTTTTAAAAATCTCTCTTGGTGCGCAGATGCGAATCACCCAGGCCCATACTTGGAGCCCTGCCTCTGCTCCTGTCCTCGTGCCCCAGGTCATTAGGTTAGTGCCGACGGGAGCCACCTGGCTGCCAGCTCTTTTGCACTTTGCAAAGCACCTGAAGCCCTGTCCTGTGTTGCCAGCCTCAGAGGCACACGCCGTTTGGCTTATCTCCCATTCCGAGCTGCGCTAGGACCTCTGTGTTAAGGTTCCACCATAGAGACAAAATACCTGAGATATATCAACTTATAAGAAGGAAAGCTTATTTTAGCTTGTAGACCTAAAGTTTCAAATGGTAGTCGGTTGGCTTGCTGCCTTGTGTCTGTGGTGGCACATATTGTCAGGAGCTGGTGGCCATGGAGATGTATTCGCTTTATGTGACCCAAGAGGCACAAAGATGAGGACCCAGGTCCTAATCTTCCCTTCAAAGGACACAAGCCCCAGTGACATACCTTTTTTCCACCAGGCCCCACCCCTAAGGCTCTACCACATCTCAACAGTGCCACAAGCTGGGAGCCAAGTCTTTAGGGGTCATTTAAGACCTGTGGCCTGGCATGGGGGCACACACAAGTAATCCCAATACCTGGGAAGTTGAAACAGGATCATAGGTGCAAAGACACCTTAGCAATGTAGTGAAACTCTCAGCAATCTAGCAAGACTCTGTTTCAAACTAAAAAATAAAAAGGGGTAGGGATGTAGCTTAGAGGTAGAATACCTCAGGTTCATTCCCTAGTACTGCATACACACCAAAAAAGGAAATAAAAGGCCAGGTGTGGTGGCACATGCTTGTAATCCTAGTACCTTGGGGGCTGAGACAGGAGGGTCACAGGTTCATGACCAGCCTCAGCTACTTAGTGAGGCCCCCCTACAACTTACTGAGACTCTGTTTCAACATAAAGAGTAAAAAACAGGGCTGGGGGTGTAGCTTGGAGGCAGAATCCTCCTGGGTTCCATCCCCAGTACTGGAAAAAAAAAAAAAAGCAAAAATATAAACAAAAGATCCAAACTATAGCAACTGTGCTATAGATTCCTCAAGTCCTTGTTTCTAGTCACACCATCACAGACCCCATTATTTTTTCTTGGATACATTCCTTGTTGAATATTCTGTCCAGAAAGCTTTATTAAATGAGTTAGTTTCCTTTTATTTTAAAAAATTAAGTGTACACACCATATCTTCTAGTCAGCATAGAGGGTATTAGTGATATCCCAGATTATTCTGATAACATTTCAGCCAAAGCGAAGGATTAGCCTTTGTTTCTGTAAAGCTCAAATCCTTACTGCCTGCGCTCTGTTTTTCAGTAGTTTCCCCCACAATGTTTAAGATAACTGAGGTCTATCGCTACCTGGAGACAGCCTCGGCCACAGGTTGGGAGCTGCAAGCAGGCTTGGCCTTTGTACCACCCCTGGGTTTTCAGCCAGGTGTGCTCAGATTCGTGTCAAGACTCTTTTGTTTGGGACTCAGATGTGTAGCACCTTCCTCAAGCCCATGACTCCAAAGTCCCCAATGTCTTTTCCTTTGTTGCCAAACTGGGTTTTAATAGTTTTGTTTTCTTGCTTTCCAAAATGCTGCAAGTTGCTCAAGAGGCCTGGTGCTTGTCAGCTGCAAGTTTAATTAAACTCGTGCTGAGAATATGATCTTTCTAGCCAAGTTTGACCCTTGGGCAAATGTTTCTCCTGCAAAAATTTTTATCATTCACTAACCCTGAATGAAAAGAACTTAAACATATCTTTAAATGTCTATTAACCTGTCAGAGTAGAGGAAGGCATTGATAGGGGCTCAGCATTATTTTTTAATTATATGTTTTTCTCTTCTTACATAATTGATAATATGTTCATTGTAGGTATTTCAGATTCTCATAAGCACAAGCACTACGAAGGACAGAAATTATCCATGACTTCTATCAACCATAATTAATTTCATCTGATAATTGAATTTTTGTGTAACTGGAAGTACTTATTTTTACAAAATGGTGTAACTCTAACTTGCATTTTTTTTTTACTTCAAATGTACTGACTATCTTTCCATATAAATGTTCTATTTTTATCATTTTTATTTAGTTGCATTGCATTCAGTTTATGATTGTAACACTTTTTTATTGATAGTAGTCAATTTTCTACTATTAAAAACAATTCTAAGATGATTTATAGATAAAATCTTGGTTAAACCATAATATAAAAAGTAATTTTTTTTCTGGGAAAATATTCAAATAGAACTTTTGAGAAATGTCAGTTATACACTCTCTTTGAAAGTAATCCACCAATGTAATGTTTTTGCTGAGCCATGGTTACTGAATTAAGAAATATCTTTGCTTTAACATTTATATTTAAAATTTTAATTTTAGGGAAATAGTCTTTTAGGATCAGTTTAAGAACCTTGTGGGATTGCCCAATGATTCTGTCTTCAAAGCTGAGGGAACTTCTTGTCTATCATGCATTTTAGAGTAATCAATAATCTAAGTCCTCCATTCCCCTCCCCATGGTACTGAGGATTGAACACAAGGGGACTCTACAAATAAGCTACATCCCTAGCCCTTGTTATATTTTATTTTGAGAAAGAGTCTTGCTAAGTTGCCCAGACAGGCCTCAGATTTTCGATCCTCTGCCTTAGTCTCCTGAGTCTCTGAGATTATAGGCACACACCACCAAGCCCAGTCATATCTTGTTTTTATTGATTTACACTTTAATGAATAATCTTGAAGTGTGGGCATTATCACATGTATATTCTCCAATATTTAATGTAGAGTGATGTGCATGAATTCTCAAAAACACGGCCCTAAAATAATAGGTACAAAATATATCTTTAAATTTTTCTTTCTTTTTTTTTTTTTTTTTTTTTTTTGGTGGTACTGGGAGTGGAACCCAGGGAAGTGACAGGAGCACCACTTTTGTTGTATTGGCCGATTTAAAATGATGTGTTCCACTGCTGGGAGTGTGACCGCTATCTCAGTCCCTTCAAGCTCCACACATCTATCTGCTCAATGAATGTTTGTTGGCGGCATCTCATGGTATGTTCTGCACCTGGACTGCTCTGTAGGGAAAACAAATACCTGCAGCTTTCCAAATCTTCAGCAGGAGGGAAGCAGGTACGAAGAGATCCTGCTAGAAAAAGCAGGGTATGTGAATTGAGTGTCTGTGCATGACACTGAATTCTGAATCCCACTGAAGTTTTTAGACAGTCTCTTCTCTGCCGTCTCACCTGTTCAGCACCTCCACCCCTGCCTCAGTCTCTCTTTTGTATGGTTTTGAAAGGGTATACAACACTTCCTCCTGATCCACGATTTCACTTTCCGTGGTTTCAGTTACCTGTGGTCAGCCACAGTTCAAAAATATTAAATGGAAAATTCCAGAAATAATCAAGTCTTGAGCTTGAAGTTGTACACCTTCTGAAGAGCAGGGTGAACTTTGGTGCCACGTCGCTCCATGTCTCTCCGAACTTAAATCCTCCTTTTGTCCATGTAGCCTTGCTGTCTGAGCTGCCTGCCTGCCACTCACTTGGGAGTTGACTGTCTTGATTATCAGATGGACTATTTCAAAGTGCTTGTGTTCAAGCCACCCCGTGGCTGGTCACAGCGTCCACCTCGTTCACCTCACCTCACCATGCCTGTGGGCATCCTATGATCTCACATGACAGGGAGGGTGGGCAGAGTACAAGGAGATACTTTGAAAGCGTGAGAACACATGCATGTAACTTTCATTACAGTTTTCATTACAGTTTGTTGTTATAACTATTCTATTTTATCACTAATTTCTCACTGTGTCTAGTTCATAAGGTAAACTCTACCAATGATATGTATTTATTGGAAAAAACATGGAATATAAAGGGTTTGGTACCATCGGTAGCTTCAGACATTCGCTGGGGGTCTTAAAACAGGTTCCTCGTCGCCGGGCGTGGTGGCGCACGCTTGTAATCCCCGCGCTTGGGAGGCAGAGACAGGAGGATCGCGCAGGTTCGAAGCCAGCCGCGCGCGCTGGCTTAGGAGACCCTGTTTCCAAATATAAAATGTAAAAGAGGTCTGGGAGTGTAGCCCGGAGGTAGAAGGGCTTCCAGGAACCCCAGTACCACCAAAAAAAAAAAACCAAAAAAAAAAAAAAACAGGTTCCTCGTTGATAAGGGAACTAAGTTACATTCATAAGTTACCTGCTCATTAATCCTGTGTACACAAGCTGAAACATTATTGAATTAGGCATGGATTAGATTATTCATGCCAAAGCCTGGGGTTTGCTTTTGATAAAAAGCTCATATTTACCCAAGGCCTGTTTCCCTGTCTGTCCAACCCCAGGTCAGCCTCTTATCTGAAATCACATACACGTAGAAATGAATCAACTAAAACAAGGAAATTCTGAATTAAATTTCAAGTAATTAATGTCTGTTCCCATTTTGGCATCGGATCTGAAACTGACCTTGAGCGTTTTGGTTTTGTCAGCTTTATCTAATGATACTTATTATATTAGAAATTCAAACTGAGACTAAACTATTTATAAAATCACTTAATAAATATGTAGGCATATCCTTAATGCAGAACCATGTTTTCCAAAACAAAGATGAGTTTAGGAAGAAGCATGTCACCTGTAACTTGTGAATACCTTTAACATCTTACTGAGTAACAGACAACTGGATTGGCTTCTTACTGGTTTCCACATTCAATTGGTTGTTCTATCACAATCACAAGTAAAGTCCTGATACTCATGAGAGGATGAGAGTGAAAAAAGGAAAATAGCATTGTGCTGCTGAAAATAGGTTTGAACTCATGTATCCTTTGATAGAGTTGTAGAGACCCCTAGGGGCTCCCAGACCCTACTCTGAGAGCTGCTGGCATGGCATGTAATTTTGAGAGTTAGAAAAGGGTCTTATTTTATTCATTCATTCATTTATTCATTCACTCACTCATTCACTGACAGGATTTTGCTATGTTGCCCTCGCTGGCCTCTAACTCCTGGGCTCCAATGATCCTCCTGCCTCAGCCTCCTGAGTAGTTAGAGCTATATAGCTGTGTGCCACCATGCCTGGCTGTCTTATTTTTTTAACTTTATTTTACAGGTAGAAAAATGTGGAAGAGTTTTTAGAGGCTATGCTAGGGTGCAGTTCTTCCACTCCTAACATGGATGTTCACACTGATTCAGGAGTGTGCTCCTCCACCTCCCCAGGGTCTTTCTTCCCTAGCTCTGGAGTACTTGGTCTTCTCCAAAGGGCTGTGTGCCATGTTTGCTGGACTTTTGAAGACTGTTAGTTGACAGAGGAAGGTTAATTATCCATATCCAATGACAAAAGTGATAGGGATCAGTTTGCTAGAGTAAGGACTAAAAAGTGCACATCTTTGAGCACTTTAGGTTTATAGCACTTATGGGACATGTAGTTAAGATTGCACTAGTTTTATTCATATCACTATCACATTCACTGTATATTATACATGTACTATGAGGCATAAGATAGAGCTGTTAACCTTAGAGGCTTACACTCTTTGGGGAAAGAAATTTATGAAAACTTAGGCACAGCATGACTCAGAAGTGCTGTGGTACTGGGGTCA
Source organism: Muscardinus avellanarius (assembly GCF_963383645.1). Classification (NCBI taxonomy): domain Eukaryota; kingdom Metazoa; phylum Chordata; class Mammalia; order Rodentia; family Gliridae; genus Muscardinus; species Muscardinus avellanarius. Next base: position 58,066,971 of record NC_137797.1, read on the forward strand.
TTCCATGATGACAACTCTAAGAGGCAGCTTGAGGTGGTCTTGGCTCTTCCCTAGACACCCTGTGGCTTCAGCAAGCTGGTTCACATTTTATTTCTCGGTTTGCTTAATGATAAAGTTAGGTAGTTGACATAGTCCTTTCCAGAGATACAAGTGTCGTGGGAATAAGTACCACAACAGAAGTTGTGCATGGATTGGCTAATTTTTACTGTCTTTTCAGTAGGATGTTTGTGTGCAGTTCATAAAAAAGCTTTTTCATCTGCCTTATTTGCTTTGCCTTAAAGATACTCTCTGAAGGATCTGTGGGGTTAATATGCATTGTAACAAAAGGTAGATGTGAATTAAAAATCTAATTAGGTTTGATTTAATGACACAAATTTATAATCTAACAGGGATGGAAACCAGCCATGGTAACTAATCCTCGTGCCTAGAGGTATCACTGAAGGAAGGAGCTCCACACACTGATTTTAACATTGTGTCTAGAAAATAAATGCACTTTTAAAGACTATTGTGGTTTAAAAGGGACTAAAATTGTAGGGTTTTTTCCCTTTAATTTTTTTTAGAGTAGTGACACTATTACTATCCTGTCAAAAAAAGTTGACTTGAGGTGTTTGTCTAGAAGGTAATGTACATCAAAATTTTATCAATGAAACAGATAAATTTATGATGGCAATGATGAACTGGGAGTTCCACTCTGGGATGTCTTTTCTGGAAACAAAATTCTATTATAGCCAGGTTGTAACTATAAAGTATGTAGATGTCTAAATAGAACTTACATAAAATTTGGGGGGAAATGCAAGAGAGAGACAGACAGACAGAAAAATTAGTTTTTAATGCAAGAGAGAGACAGACAGACAGAAAAAATAGTTTTTAACTCAGCCCCTCTTGGTAGCCCCACATCGTCTGTGAGCGGGCGACCTGAGGACATCACTGCAGCTCTCACAATCGTGCCGTCACTTGGCGCAGAGCTAATGTCCTCCTGCCTTGGCAGTGAAATTGCTTTGGAAAGCAGCTGCATTGATGTAATTTAAATCAATACCTTGTACTTCGGCATGGCCCCGCAGCCACTGCCCTGTACTGCTTTGAGCATCTCTGATCTAGAGGTAAAGGACACAGTGTCTTGCTTGAGATCTAGTTTTGAAAATTCGCACTAGCCCAATGGTATTTTTAAAGTACCGGGAAGCTTTCTACTTAATGTCACAGCAGGACAGAGTATCACAATGTTCAGAACAGTTCTGTGGACCTGCATTGGTTCTTTCTGAGTTGGAGTTTTGTACACTTTTTTCTGGCCTCAGCAGCTCCTTGAAGGTCACCAAGAGCAAGTGGATAAGGATGGGTGGTCCGGACTTTGCTTGTATCAGCTTCTTTCTAACGTGCTTTTTTGATGCACTTATCGGATTATTTATTTGGCTTTTCTATACCTTCACTCATACTAGGGTTGCTTTAGCATCTAATTTTACAGTAGGGCTATTCTGATTGAGGTAGAATCTATTTTAAAAAGTATGTGCTACTATTTTTGCCTTACAAAAAAAAGCAGTCTTGTTGTTTGAACTTTAAATGTCTTTTCCTGAGATATATTTATCATATTTGAAAACAGTGATTTATCTGTGAAACTAATTTTACATCTCTATTAGGAAACTAAGAAATTTAGTTATTCTTTACAGTAAATATAATTAACCAGTTACTTATAGATTAAAAACAGTCTCTATTTTGTTCCAGTGACATTCCAGCTTTTCAGCTCATATTCTGATGTTTAGATTGCTACACTGGTAAATAGTTTGATAAAATTATATTTGCAAGGAAAATAATGTATCATCAACAATACCCAATTTCAGTAAATCATACTGGTATACCACATACAAATAAAACTTGGACTCTTTCAGCTAGGTCAATAAAAAGTATTACATTAATTCAGTTTTCAGTCTGTTAACATTTATTAAACTCTTGCTGGGTATAAGGTTCTGAAGGTTAAAAATAATGTATTTCCTATCTTCAGGGGTTTCACAGGGTAGCAGGTGAGGTATGTGCATAACTTCAGTACAGTGAGCTACTATGATCATTCATCAAATGCCATGAGAACCCAGCAAATGGGGATGAGCAGGGAGCTAAGTTCTGCTGAGTTTGGGGAAAACAGAAAGAGAACAAACAAAGGTGATCTTGATCTAACCCTTAAGGAACATGCAGTGGGTGGAGGAAGCCCATGAGGGAGACGTCAGCATGGGTGAAATCCTGACTATACAAAGGTGGCTCTTTTGGAAATTAGAGTTATCTTTTCTACTAATTACAGGTATACATTCGTAGGTGACCCTCATCTCCAACATGAAGCCTGAACCACCTAGTGATTGATATTCCATGACCCTCCCTTCTTATGGAAAAAGTGGGCGCTGATAAAATTTTGATTGTTCTTGCTGGGTGTGGTGGTGCAGTAACTATAATCCCAGTACTTGAGAGGCTGAGATAGGAAGATCACAGGTTCGAGGACAGTCTCAGAAACTTACTGAGACTCTCAGCAACCTAGAGAGACCCTGTTTCAAAATGACAGCAACAACAACAAAAAAATAATAATAAAACAGGTCAGTGGTAGAATGCCTCTGGCTTCAATTCCCAGTACTACAAAAAATACAAATAATATTTGATTGTTCTTTAGTTGAAACAAGCATGGCCTCAGAAACTGCCCTGTGAGATCTGTGCTCCCCACATAATAGAAGAAGGAATCACTACTGAAGGACGTCTCTGTGTCTGGGAATCTTGCTGGGTTGATCATGGCTATTCACCTCTACATTCATTATTGAGGATTGAAAGAGAAGTGGGGGCAACTTTGCTTCTCACATAAAACCTGCTGGGATTTTTCATCAATAGAGGCCTCCGGTGAATTCACCATAGATCACACTCTTTAGTACAAAAAAGGTTATAAGAGAAGGCACCTGCTTCCCCGCTGGCTAGTAGGATGGCCTGGGTGTTTCCTGCAAAAACTTTGCACTTTTTTGTTAACCCCTCCCTCCTTGATTTCCTTCCCTAGAGAAACATATCGAACGCTTACTTTGTGTAAAAACTCATCTGGGTACAGGGACTTGAGAACAAGTCAGATAGGCCTCTTCAAGATGAGCAAGCCACCTCAGTGGAGGGGTGCTGTCACCATCATGGTGCGACAACACCGGGCATCACAGACCACCAGGCCTAGGCTGGGCCAGAGCTGAACCTTCAGGAAGTCAGCAGCCCAGCAGAGGGCTGGAGAGGAGAGCCGGTGCAGGTGCATGTATGCACAAGAGTAGATGTGCTTCAGAAGCGGGTGATCCCCATTCAGTTCTGCTTCAACGCTGCCTGGGGGCACGCTCACCAGACAACCCCAGTGACTTTTCAGGTTCAAATGGTCACTGTTGACAACGTGCTCGTCCTCCATGTCCTGACTGCAGCAGTAATTGTTGCTGTTCACTCTGTAGCCCATCAATCCTTTGATCCCCTCCAGAGATTCTTCCTTCTGACTCTTTTCTTCTTTTCTCATCATAATCACTTTTTTTTCTCAATTGGCACTTAAATCCTAGTGCTCTCTGAGCTTTCCAAGCCTTCTCCAACTTCTCCTTCTCCATGAACTGTAACGAAGGCAGGAGAACTGGAAACACCTGGGGAGCAGCATTCAGGTCCCCCACAGGAGGCAGAGCAGAAATTTAAACGTTGTGAGTTAGGTGTCCTTTTACATATGGCATCCCAAAAGCAACTCTGAATCCATATACAGACTCAATTAGATTTTTGCTAATTAGACAAATGCAAGTATTAACTCAGTAGATGGCAATGAGAGAGAGAGAGAGAGAGAGAGAGAGAGAGAGAGGGAGAGAGAGAGAATGAATATGAATGTACCATAACATAATTGGAAGAGATGAGAACATATCTATGGTTCCAAAACCTACAGTATAGAATTTTATTAACAGGTAGTTCTAGAAACTAAAAGCAGATTTGTTGCCCAGCTGTTCCTAGGTGTGGACACGGGGAGGTCTCAGCAGTCTCCAACAGCTTCCACCTGGTGCTGTCAAAAGCCATTAGCTCGTAAATGATACATGGGCAGAAGGATCCGCCATGCCCACTCAGCTCCTCGCATTCTAATCAAATATAAATCCAGACTCGTGCAAACGTACACATGAAGAAATGATCTTGGCAAAGGAACCATGCAAAGACTTCAGGAGAGAAGTGAGACTGAAGATAAATTCAAATTCCAAAGGAAGTGATAGGTGTCAAATCCATCAGTGGATTTAGCCACGGATGAGGCTAGAGCCCTGATTCAGTTATTTTACCTCTGCATATTTCTTCATTGCCAACATATGAACTTTACTGGGGGACATTTTATATCCAAACCCTAAAAACTAGTGAGTGATGTGGTTCTAGATTTTATTATGCCACACAGCAAGTTGGGACAATGAAGAAATAATTCTCTGGTAAACGAATGGTTTGCCTAGCTTCATAATTGGGTGATCACTGTGTCTGAATTTCTAATTAGAATCCTTTCATATAATCACCATTTGATTGCATTGCAGGATATGAGTAGTGTTTTGAAATAGATATCATCTTTTCCTTTTTTTCTAACTGAAAAAGGGAAACAAGTAAGTTCCTCGATGATTTAATAAAGATAGTCTCCTAAGTGCTGTGGAAGGCACTGGGATTCCACAGTAGCCAAAGCAAAACCTGGGCTTTGAAAACTGAACCTAGCCAAGAAGATGCACCAGCCATTACAGTGTCAGGTGATTCATGTATTTAGAGAATAAAACACAGCACTTCGGCACAGGAGAGGAGGGCCACCCACCCCTGAGCTTTGGTTTGGGAAAGTTTTCCGAGGGCGATGAGTGTACATTTGCTCAGCCAAGCTTTGTGGGACCTGCCTCTGTGTCGTGTGATTATTGATGATGGGGATACGGTCGGGAGGAGAAGCATGGTCCCTGCCCTTACAACTTTTATAGTCAAAACTGAGAGGTAGCTGGGCGTGGTGGCGCACACTTGTAATCCCCGCGCTTGGGAGGCAGAGACAGGAGGATCGCGCAGGTTCGAAGCCAGCCGCGCGCGCTGGCTTAGGAGACCCTGTTTCCAAATGAAAATGTAAAAATAGGTCTGGGAGTGTAGCCCGGAGGTAGAAGGGCTTCCAGGAACCCCAGTACCACCAGAAAAAAAAAAAAAAAACTGAGAGGTAAAGGAGGAGCAGTGATAAGGAGGAATTAGCCAACATCTTCTCCAAAAGTAGAGACTGATGTGCAAAGATTGGAGAGTAAATAGATGGTGGGGTAGAAGATGAAAAGAGCCACAGCCCAGGAGACAGTTGGCCAGGCACACAGTAAGAATGTCGGACACACACATGTATCATTAAGGCCAGTGAGTGAATTTCATGACTATTTAATCTCTCTTTTTTTTCCCCCCCTTGTACTGCGTATTGAACTCAGGGGCATTCTACCTCTGAGCTATACCCTCAGCCCTTTTTATTTTGAGGCAGGGGCTCATTAAGTTGCTGATGCTGGCCTCCAGCACATGATCCTCTTGTCTCAGCCTCCTAAATACTAGGATTACAGTGGTGCTCCACCACACCCAGCTTATTTTATATCTTATGCAAAAAAATATTTTAACAGATTTTCAAACGCTACATTTGATCGCAAAAGTTTTTATTAAGAGTTGCCTTTTGCGAAAATTAGTAAAACTTTGACATAGCTAGGTTTAAAAAATTGGCAAACTGGTGTTTATGTTCCATTTTCTACTATTGTTGGAGAATATATCTTTTCTTTTCTTTCTTTCTTTCTTTTTTTTCCTAGTATTGGGATTGAACCCAGGGACAATTTGCCTCTGAGCTATACCTTCAGCTCTATTTTGAAACAAGGTCTCACTAAATTGCTGAGGGCCTCATCAAGTAGTCGAGGCTAGGCTGCGAACCTGCAGTGCTCCTGTCTCGGCTTCCCAAGTGCTGGGATTACAAGCATGTGTCACCATACCAGGCTCTAAAGTATCTTCTCAGTCATGAGGATGTCATCAGTCTCAGTGTTTACTAGCTCTACTAATTTCTATTTGGATATTCTCTAGGGACAGTGTTAACTGCTAGAGATATCGTCAGCCCCTCTAAAGAATACTGATTTTTTTTTTTTTTTTGGTTTTGTACATTTAGCTTTTCAGGTTCTTTGTGGCTAATATACAGTCTTTGTGAAAAGGTCAGGCAATAAGACAATGACCATTGGAAATATTCTATCTTCTTATGTTAACATCTTCAGATTGGGAAGCCTGGCATATTTTTGGTACTCTACTATTTACCTAACTTTTTTTTGTTTGTTTTTATCTTGACTCTTTATTTAAACCTTTTATTATTTTTTTAAGTTAATGGTCTTTTATTGGGAAACACAAAAGTCTAGAAATTCAAAATGGGAGCAAATCCTAATTTCTTAGACAACAAGCTGTGTTGGTGACTATGCTGAAGTCCACAGCCACGGCTACTCTGTAAACCTGTGATTATTTAACATTTTACCTGTGAATACCTTATCTTCTCAGCGAGGTCCAAGTTCCCTTGTCAAGAACTGCTTTGTAAACCTCACAGTTTGATGGCTTGTGCTGAAATGGCTTGTTTTGATTCTTCAGATAGACTGGTTTTGCTGGGGAGAGATAACTCTTGCACATGAAAGGCAGGAGATGGTGGCCATTTTATTATCAAGAGGCATCTTTAAACTGGCTGCTAAGTCCTTTCTTCATCAGATAATCCTCTCAATTATGGTGGGTTAGCCTCGGGGAAATGCCATAAGTCAAAAGAATGCGGACATAATTAGAATTTCCTTTAAATACTGTCATTGTAGGCATCAGACTTCTGAATCCAGCGTGCTAAATTATTTTTATGTAAATGTCCCAAATCCTCTGCTGTGAAGAAAGAAGTGAAGACAATTTCTAAAGAATTAGTATCCTTTCCCTTTTGCGTTCCCTTCAATACCTGCCCTTGATTCGGTTACTGGAACCTTGAATGTATGCAAACTCTTCCTGCAATAGAGGAGGATAAGAAAAGGCACATCCTAAGCTGATTAGTATAAACAGACAAAAGCATTCTGACATATTTACTTCATCATATGGTTTAGTTCATCCTGTGGCCCACAGTGTCCCACACAGCCTGGCCCCTCCCTGCCCTCCCCCATTCTCTCCTCTCTCCCTGTGGGTCAGACCTACTCATCTTTTTACATTCTCCCTCGCCATCTCAGGCTTTTCATGCCTCTGGTGGTCTGGGGAGAACGACCTTCCCACCACTCGCAGCGGGCTCATTCCTTCTGAGCCTCAGGATTCAACTTGTGCAGTCTCTCTGGAAGAAGCCATTCCTGAATCCCAGGACAAATTACTGCCCACCCTCCTGTTTTATGTCATTTGTATCCCCAAATTCTTCACAGCAGTGGTTACAGTTATAATTGTATCCTTGAGCCAGGTGTGGTGGTACTGCTTGTAGTCCCAGTACTGGAGGGGAGGGAGCAGACAGACAGATTGCAGGTTCGTGGCCAGCCTCAGCTACTTGTGAGGTCCTTCTCAACTTAGACCTTTTTTCAAAATAAAAAAGTATGGCTGAGAGTGTAGCCCAAAGGTAGAATACCCTTGAATTCAATACCCAGTACCAAAAAAAAAAAAAAAAACAAGTATATCCTTTTAGGTTCTAAGATGATATCAATTGCAACACATACTATTGATTCAGTAAGGCTGAGATCTCAGGATGTATTCCGTCACTTGCTGCCACATGCCTGGGTGTTCTGTGCTCCAGAGGAAAGTGGGGAGCGCTGTCTCAGCTCCATGAGCCTCTGTGCTGGTGGAAGCCAGTGATCGGCCTGCGCTGTGTGGCCAGAGGACAGTGGCAGGAGTGGGAAGGAAGAGACAGGGAGAGAAGACGGCCACAGCCCCTCAGAGGGTGGCAGGGAAGAGACTCTGGATAGGCCCCAGGGAGGGGCAGAGCGATAGAGTGTTGCAGGCAACAGAAACCAGGACCCGGAAGGCCTCGAGATGGCACAGACATGGTGTGCCCAGGAGCCACAGGGAGATCGAGATCAGAGTGGATGTGAGTATGAGACCTGGGTAGCAGAGGGGCGTGGCCAAGGCAGAGGGCAACAGGAGGTTTTGAGCCGGGGAAGATGGGAACTGCTTTCTAGAAGGGAGATTTTGGCCACTATGTGGGTGAAGGATGGCTGGTAGGGGCAGTAGCAGAAAAGGCAGCAGGAAGCTTTTGCATTATTCCAGATGAAAGACAATGTTGACGCGGGGTGAGGTAAGAGTGGGGAGAAAGGAAGAAGAGGAAGGATTCTGGGTATGTTTTGAAAGGAAAGATAGAAAGATGTACTGGTGAGACAAAGAGGAGTCCAGTTTGGGGCCTTAGATGGTGGGTGAATGGTGGTTCCATTTTCCATTGTTAAGTTAGTCAACTGGGGATGGAAGGGACTGGTGTTCTGTGGTCCTTAAAGGAGTGGGATCTTGTTGGACATGGTAGTGCACTCCTGTAATCCCAGGACTTGGGAGGCTGAGACAGGAGGAAGGCAGGTTCAAAGCCAGCCTCTACAACTCGGCAAAGCTTTCAGCAACATGGCAAGACCCTGTTTCAAAATGAAAAGTAAAAAGGACTTGGGGTATAACACAAGGTAGAATGCCCCTGGGTTCAATCCCCAGTGTCACACACATGCACACTGGGATCCTGAGTCCCTTGGCCCATGTTTCCAACTCTTTTCTTGCTGACCCTTAATGCCAGTGTCCTCAGCTAAGCCAGGGAGAGGTTGTAACTCTTAACTGCTTGTGAGGATTGAACACATGTAGGGACATGTACATCTTAGAACTAGGAATCTATGGTGCTTTGGTTTGAATGTGCCCCCCCCAAAACTTCTGTGTTAGAAATCTAATTACCAAATTTTATGTGAATGGTATTTGGAGGTGGCACCCTTTGGGAAGCAATTGGGATCAGATGAGATCATAAGATAATATGAGTGGCTTCATAAGAAGAGAGCCTCGAGCTGGCTAGCTCTTGGGATTTTGCAGGGTAATGTAATGCCCCCCACCATGGTATGTAGCAGCAATAAGGCCTTCACCAGATGCCAAGAGCATGTTCTTGGACTCCGTACTGTTCAGAACTATTAGCCAAGTGAACTTGTATTATTTATAAATGATCTGGTTCCAGGTGTTTTGTTATAGCAACAGAAAATGGGCTAAGTCATATGGTAAATAGTTATTTATACTTGCTTAGTATTGGCCCACCCTGGAAGCTCCTTCGGGGCATCCCTGCAGCAGTGTACTACCCCATTCCCAGCCCCATCATAGGCCAGGCACTCCGAGGGGACACCTTCCTCCAGGTGTGTACACCCCTGCCATGATGGGCAAGTATAAGATCACACTTGGGCCTTTCAACCAACATACCTGTGCAGCGGACATCCTACCCAACCTTATATGGTATCTTTGGTTGGTTCTCTCCACTTGTGTATATTCAGAGTGTAGTAGTAAATAACTTTTAGTTAGAAATGTGCATTTCTTGTTTCTTCGGACAGGCTTTTTAAAGTGAAATGAAAATAAGCAAAAGTCAGTTCCCAGTGACTTGTTATATGTGTGTGATTATCATTGTAAGCAATTCAGAAAGCAGATGGTCCTCTGCTTGTCCTCAGTGCTTATTCTTCTCTTGTGCACTACATTTTAAAATAAATGGAATGTTAACTTCTTTTATGCCCGGAGCTTTAAAAAATGATCTTAATTGATGTTGCCCTAATGGCTTCAGAGGCTGGCTATGAAGTCTTTACACTCTGTCCTGATGGAGTGCGGAGAAAGTATGGTGTAGACAGTCGTGGAGGGAGGAGGAGGGTGGCACTCTCCCTGCCGGCTTCTGGAGTGGGATGCTGTTGTCAGTCACCTTGCCCAGAGCCGAAGCTGAAGGGTAGGTTGGTGCTAAGAGCTATTCACACGAGTCTGGCTAGAAAACTTAGAAGGAGCTTTTGTGCTTGTTTTGGCATGGGCACACAGTCGATTCCTCCAGATCACATGGAGAGCTACTGTGATCCATGCTGGGGTGATACAGCCTCCTAAGAGGAATTACTCATGGGACAGACAGAGGAGACTAAGACCAGCACTTATTTATGTGGCTTCTTTGGGTGCTGAGTTTCAAAATCAAGACTTTGGTTTTGATTACTTGTTTGTTTGGTTTTTGCAGAACTGGAAATTGAACCCAGGACCTCATGTGTGCTAGGCAAGCACTCTACCGCTAAGTCACCCCTCCTTCCCAGCTCCAGAACAAAGCGTTTCACTTGTCAATTCATCTGAGAAAGAACTGCTGACGGGCCAGTAGAGAGAGTAAGACAGAGAACCCCAGGGCAGCACGGGGCAGGGAGAGAACATGCAGGTGTTGGAGGCAAACCTGATCATGGGACCTCAGGCAGTGTGGGCATGTGCTCAAACTCCCGTCTCTCCATCTCTGAAACGAGGGTGATGATGCTTGGCTCACGAGACTCGTGGTGACGAGGCAAGAGGATCGTGAAAATTTCTCTGCAGTGTGTGGCTCGTGCTGGTGACAGTGAACAGCTGCTATTCTCTTTCTTGCCTTCCTCCCACTGATGAGCATTAACACTCCACGTCGTAGGTGGGCTGAGGAGATAGACACACACACACACACACACACATACACACACACACACACAGTTCTAGAAAAAATGATATCCAAACTTTCAAAATGAAAAATGAGCTGGTTGTGGTGGCACACACCTGTAATCCCAATTCCTGGGAGGCTGAGACAGGGGGATCTAAGGTTAGAGGTTAGCCTCAGCAACAAAAAGAAAAACATCAAATTTATAAAGGAAGTAGCTGCTCAGAATGGACAGACCCAAGAGTGTGAATGTGATCGGCTTTGGTTTAACCCTTTCAGGGAGAAATGGGTCAGGTCACCCCCGCCCCCATTTCACACTTCACCATTTCATTGGGTCGCTCTGTGCATTAGCACTCCCCAGCATTGCAGATTCATTTTAGTTCAGTGATGAAACAAGGCAACGAACGTCGTCATGCCACATGTACCCAGCTGCATTTGTGCAGCAGACTGAAACCAGGGTCTGTTGTGGTTAATTTCTAATTATCGCCCTGCCCTACTTTCAGTAGACTATGGAGGAACTCTTATCAAATGCCTAGCGTTGCTTTCTCACATCTTCCTCTATTGTTACCTTTGTCTTTGTTCCCTTTGGGGGGTCATTGTGTTGGAAGAAGTGGATTGCTGTCTTTCACAATGGTCTTTCATGTGGAGAAATACAGTTGACATCCTCTGAGCCATCTGTTGGTGACCCACTTTGCATGGTCTTCAACGTCCAAGGAGTTTTTGTTCATGGAGAGAAGCACCTGCTACTGTTTGTATTTCAGTGCTCAAACTACTAAATTTGTATCTAAAACCTAATTTTGATGATCAGCTTCTTAACTCTACTTAAACACAGATTGAAGAGTTAAGTCTTTTAATAGTTCAAATTACAATAAAGGTTCTTTTGAGTACCCCCAACACTAAAAATAACACTCAACTATCCAGAGATTACAAAGAATATAATATACTTAAACCCATTCTGAAATACCAGCAGCATGGCAGTTTGCTTGTCATTCTTAAACAATACACTTACTTTCCTAGTCTTGTAAACAACATATATTTCAATACCTTCTTGTGTAAGAGAAATATGCATTTTGAGACTTTCCTAGGGATATACATTTCCACAATTACAGAAGCCGTATCAGAACCAGGAAAACAGTCTGACCAGCTGAAGCAGGATTTAGTTAGCAGCTGATTTGATTTTTTTTCTTACCTCTAAGTTCATCAGATCCAAGCCACTAGTCATCTCCCTAAGCCCCACTTTACATCTGTCAGCCATTTGTTACATCAGTAAAATTTCAGAGCCTTGATTTGCATACAGATCCTAGTTTCTCCCAGCATGGTGCTTATCACAGAGTGCTTCAGTTTGCAAATTTTGCTCTGCTGGCATTTCTTAGACCATTGCTCCATCACCCTAATGTTTGCCTGGTTCTTTGCATCATTCGAAACCAACATATGCTGTGTCCTACCTCACTCTCGTTAGTGAGGGCATCTAAGGATATCGTCTCCTAGGATACGAGGGATGAAGCCTGCAGTCAACGCACCTCTTGTACCAGTTAGCTAATTCATCACTTTGACACACCATTCAATTTCCTTTCCCCTGGTTATTAAGTGTATTAAGGCCTTCTGTTATGGGTATGTGTTCCACTTTTGCTAGAACTAGTATTACTAAGCTCTCTGCGTTCATTCTTCTCTACTTAGGAAAATATTAATAGAAGAAACAAAACACCTAGCACTCTTTATTAAAATAAAAAAAATTCTCTTTTCCTTTTTTTTGACATGGTTTGACCTTATTGCATGCTTTATGCTTAATTTTGCTTGCTTGAATATTAGGGAATCATACCTTTCCCATTTGAATTGCTCTACTATCTTTGATGCCCATGTTGTCCCATCTTAGCAAGTGATTGTCCTTTCAGCATTACACCTGACTTCTTTGAATATGTTCAACCTTCCTGCCAGTCACAGGTTGGACCATGCTCATCCTTAATTTTTCCTGTCCCAGGATATATAATTACTTACCCTCTAAGAAACAATATGACCCCAAAGTCTTGGTGCTAGTTTAAAAGTATTTATATGATGCTTGCTATATGCCAAGCATTGTTCTAAACTCTTTACAAATACTGTCTTCTTTAATTGTTGAAACAATCTTAGGAGATGGGCACTGTGTTAGCTTTCCATCACTGTGACAAAATGCCTGAGGAAATCACCTCTCATACAGGAAAGGTTTATTTTGACTCCTGATTTCAGAGGTTTCTGTCCATGATACCTTTGGCCCCATTACCTTTGGGCTGTGGTGAGGAGAGTTGTCATGGAACATATGGTGGAGGGAACTGCTCACCTTGTAGCAGGGTGACAGAAAAGGGAAGGGGCCAGGGTCCCAATATCCTTTTCAAGGGCACACCCCTGACAACTTGACTTCACCCCAACAAGCTCCACCACCTCCCCAAAGTACTACAGGGTGGCAACCCAGTCTCCACAGCACATGGGTTTTTGGGGACATTCCAGACCCCAATTCTAACAAGTGCTGTTAGCCCTTTTTCATAGGTAAAGAAGCTGAACCCCAGAAAAGAGAACTTGCCCAGAACCACGCAACTAGTAAGTGGCAGGGCCAGCATGTGAGCCCAGGGCATCTGGCTCTAAAGTCCCTTCTTGGCCACTGGCCCTTCTGTGTTGCTTGGGAGTGCACAGGCTGCTGCAGCCTTTGGTATGAAAAATGTCATTGTAAAGTATATAGGCTTGTATTGATTTTTTCCAAGAAATTAATATTTCAAATATGAAGATGTTAAATATACATATATATGCATATATATAATACTGTTATATATATGTGTGTATATATATACATACACTGATTATATATGTGTATATATACACACACACACACACACACACACACACACACACACACACACTGTTATATATCTACCAGAAAGGTAAAAAGACATGGCGTTCAGCTGTGCCATGGTGCACACACTGACGCTCCTGGGAGGAGCGCCATAAGTCTCCAGCCTCTGCGGCTTTGATATTTCTTTCCTCCCTTATTCGGGAGGCCGTTCCCCCTGCCATTGCTTTCATCACTTAGCATCCTACAGCAACCATTTTGCTCTTGTCTCCTGACCATGCACGGTTCTGTGCACTGGTGAGTTTCTTCATTTCTTGAACCCAGGCAGCATTCAGAGGCGGTGTGGCAGGAAGATGTGGCATTGGGCTCATTCATCCATGAGAAATGTTTGGATTTCTGAGAACCAGTTTTTGCACCCGACAGCTCTGTATGTGGCATTTTTGTGTACATGGCTACTTTTTTGTTTGAATGCTGACTTTAATAGAACCTGTTTGGAGGCTTTTCAGTGATGTCTCAGTTCCACACAAGAAATCCAGTGTACATAATCCCGTGGAAATGGTGACACTGTCAATAGTTTTAACCAATCCAAGTTTGTATTATGTTTTTATACTTCGTTCTATTTTATGGTATGAGGCTTCATCAACCATTAAGATGCCTCATTAAAAGATGACTCCAAAAGAAAGAAACTGTTTCAGAAATATATTACCCACTAAATAGGCTGAGTATGAACATGCACACCAGATTTTAGAGTTACCCTTACTTTTGCGGTTTTCTTCTAGAAATGGATGGCTCCTTTATCAATCTGCTTTGGCTCAGTGTTCATATATAACCTAGTTACTGAGCAGTGTTTTTGAAAGTCTCAAATTCATTTAAATTCTGCACATTACGCCTACCACTCCCCCTGAGAAATGGCAACTAGACACAGTGCTGGTTCCTTGGTGCATAGCAAGTTTATGACTCTTCAGCTGATTTTTCACGTCTCATTTTTTTCTGTCATTGGTGGGACTGGAGGTGGGTGGATATTCTCTATCATTTTCTGTCTGACTAGATGTAAAATTGTAGAGAGATCTCAAAAAAATGTGGATAACACCTGGCCCTTGGGCCTAGTTGTTACTTAACCATAATTCATTTTATTCACCACTGTTTTCTTTCCTACCTCTGCCTTCAGATATCACAAAAGCACTCAAATATGGAGAATGAGATTTCATTAAGGGTAGATATTTTTTGTTACTTTTTTTTGGTACTGGGAATTGAACCGAGAGACATTCTGTTTCCAAGATACATCCCCCCCCCCAGCCCTATTCTATTTTTTGTTTTGAAATAGAGTCTTGCTAGATTGTTGAGTGTCTCCAAATTGCTAAGGCTATCCTTGAACCTGTGGTCCTCTGATCTCATCCTCACAAGTAATGGGAGTACTGGTGTGGGTCACCACACCACAGCAACATCCTAAAATCGTAATTCTAGGCATTTCTGAAGTGTGCATGTACCTGACTTCCTGTTGCTTTCTCTTTAGCTAAGTTCTGTGCTCTCCTTTTAGTGTTTTTGCCATCGACACGCTTCCACCCCTTCACCAGCTGTTTCTATGTTAATCCTAAAGCACTAAAGAGGCTTTCAGACTCAATGTTGATGGAAGCATCTCTAGAGAAATGAGTCGCACTCGCTACTTTAGGTGGGAGGAACTTGGAATCTGGTGATATCTGAAATACAGTGGCCATCACGCGCGATTCTCCCCAGTGTCTTATCTGGTATATCCATATGTCATTCAGGAAGGGGTTGATGATATCCTGTTTAGCATTACCAAACAAAGTGAATTGTCTGTAATGGGCAGTATGATTGTGTCCTTTAAAAAAAAAAAGCCATTTGGATTGCCACTTAAGTACCCCATGAAGAACACAGTGGGGAAGTATTCAGGCCAGTAGGGTTAATTCAGCAGCTAGATGGGGGAGGGGGACAACTACTGGCCAGAGGAGATAGGCCAGGATGATTGTCTCTGAATTGTGTCTGGATTTTTCAGATCAAGAGAGGGTCCCCCCTCTGAAGCAGGTTTCATCTCTACTTTCCATCTTTCTTCCTACTCCTCCTCCTCATTATTTATTACTACTACTACTACTACTTCTACTATTATTTTGTGGTACTGAGAATGAAACATAAGAGCATTCTACCTCCCATCTACACCACCAGCTCTATTTTTTTAGTCTTTATTTGTAGGGTCTCAGTGAATTGCAGAGGGCCTCACTAAGTAGCTGAGGCTGTCTGTGAACTGTGATTCTCCTGTCTCAGCCTCCCAAATGTTGGGATTGCAAGCATGCACCACCATGTCTGGCCTTCTATCTTTCTTAGTAACAATAATAATCATTCCAGTACTGAGAGCCTCAACCAGTTACTCAGCCCTTCCTATACGCCAGCGCTGAGTTAAGGCTTATCCATGTATTATCGTCATTAATCCTCAAAGTAATTCTATGACAGGATTGGTAACACAGATGAAGAACTGACTCTTAGAGGCTAAATGACTTGTCTCAGGCCACCGACAACAAGAGAGAGGAAGAATCAGGACTCTGACCCCAGAGGCTGCCACCAGAGGTAGGATTACTCAGGGAGAGCTTGGGGTCTTCTAGGTTGTGCTGAAGAGGGCTAGGATATGAGTTTTGTCAGGAAAGTGGTTTAGTGTCAGACAATCACTAAAAATGCCAAAGTATCTCTGCCCTGTAAACTTTTTTAAGTCCTGAAATTTTAAAAGATTTTAAAAGTTTATTTTAAAGCATTTCAGAGATTGGTTGATTATTTTTCTGCACTGGTTTTGGAGGAACCCTTTATAGTAAGCAAGCCATGTTACAGCGAGATTCGTTTTCATTTGTCTCCTATTTATCATCCCATTTTATTCTAATCTTAGATTATGTCAGAATAAGTAGCTGGTAGAACTTACCTCCCTTGCCTTAGCTTGGAACCCAAACCTCTTTGCACTTGCTCACTGCAGCCCCAAGGCTAGGGGCAGTAAAGAGCCCCAAGGATGCCCGGAGCAGAGGCTCTTTCTGCTCAAACCTACCTGCCAGGGATTTGCTACCATAGCCCCTTAAAGCATTTTAATAGTCCTTAATTTGCTATCATGTCTAGGAAGGTTTTTCTTTACCTGTTTGGAATGAGTCTCACTTGAAAAGCAGTTGTGCTTTTATAATTCTACTTGATCACCTCAATGCTAAGTGTGTGCACATATGTGTGCCAGTGTGGTTGCACTTCTGCAGAAGCAGAGTCTATAAAGATGTATATAATTTTACAGCGAGTATTACTGGCAGCTCCTATCAGCGCAAAAAAATAATTTTACCCAAAAGGCCTCCGTTGCCTGAAGGCACAAACTGCCAGGGCTTCTCTCTGGCTTGCTTCAGATTTCATATGTGCAGTGGCGAGATTTTTATGGAGCTAGACAGCAAGGGTCTATTATTAATGATGCTCAGACTTTTCCTCTAATTCAAGAAATTTAAAAATAGAAACATGAGAACTAATTGAATTCAGTGGCTGATAATTGTCATTTCTTCATTGTAAATGTAAACTAACCCTCCTAGGGATTTTGAAAAAGTGGCTTTGGAGATTTGGCTGGTGTCCACTGGGGACATAAGGCATCAGCAAATACTAATATTCACCATGCAGTGGTGTGCTCTCTGCATCGACCCAAAGGCACGGACTCGCAGGACTGGAATCTCTGTTCTGAGCCAACTGCATCTCACAAAAGTACATCAGGTTATGTGGAAATAGAGGTGGATGATTCTGACATTTTTAGCTTCTACATTCTCTGTGTCTCAAGAGCTTGTCTGGACTTCAGTAGTGGTGGTGGCAAGAGGGAAAAGGCCAGGGATTTTGCTGGAGAGGATGAGAGCTGAGATGTGACTTGGAAATTACATCACAGCATATGGAGATAGAAATATGTGGGAGCACTGAGAAGAGGATGCTCATATTTGTCCTTGGACTCTGAAAACAGAATTGGTGAGCTCAGCTTGACAGTCAGCAAAAATACTTTGAAGCCAGAGAGACCAAGCTTGAAATCCTGGCCATCCTATCTCTCATGTGATGGACAGTTTCTTCCCCAGACTCTCTTCCCTTTCTGTAAAATGGGATACTGGTATAAGGACTGGGTCAGATGGTGGGAGAACATGCCAGCAGCGTAGAAGATGCTCAGAAGACCTTAGCATCCCACACCACCCCTCTCCACACACCTCTTTCCTCTCCTATCCTGATGAGGAAATCAGTATTCAAATAAATGAAATGACTTGCCTGAGTGGCAGAATTAAGACAGTTTGAACTGCTTAAAGAAAATACCCCAAACTGGGTGCTTATTATAAACAACAAATATTTGTTTCCCAGTCTTGGAAATTGGCAGTCTGAAATAACAATGCCAACATGGCAGGATCCTGGTGAGGGCTCTCTTTCAGAAAGTCTGCTACCAGCTTCTCACTGTGTCCCCACATGGAAGGAAGAAAGAGAGGGAGCTCTTTGGGGATCCCTTTTAAAAAGGCACTGATGTCATTCATGAGGCTCCACCCTTGTGAACCGATCGTCTTCCAAAAGCCCCACCCCTGATGCCATATATTAGGGGTAAGGATCTTAACATATAAATTTTGGCCAGACATAAACATTAAGCTTCCTGCAAGCTCTAATCTTTTTAGTCCTACCCAAGACTGCTGTACAGCAGTATAAATGTATGGGGTAGGGCTATTTGAGTTTTATCTGTTAAATAAAATGACTTACTGCATGCCCTAATTTCTAAATCAATACATATAGATATTACTATTATAAAGAACAGATTACAGCTTCCCATGCAGATCTTTGATTATAATGTAGTCCTGATGGTGATCAACATCTTCTGACCACTCCCCAGAAATCGTGATGTGCCAAGGCTTTCAGGAGCCTCCTAATTGTTTTTCCCCACCTGAAGGCTGCTTCTCTTTCTGTGGAAGGTTGTCTTCCCTCTCTTTTCTTCTGAAAGGAGTACAGAGATCATGAACTTGAACGTGTGTAAACTTACGAAGCAGATTGACCCATAACCAGAGGTGATAAACTTTGAAGTCTGCATGGCTCACCCAGGCATTCAATAATATGTCTCAGGAAGTTGTTTGGAAAAATGTGGGTTGATCATTACCAAATAAATTTTTACCCCTCTCTGGCTGCCTTTTTGAAGCTCTTTGCAAGTCTGCCTGTTTGCTAAATTTGGAAAAATCTGTGTATTTGAGCCTTGAAAAAGACAGTTTCTTAGCAACACATAAGAAGTGAGGAACAGATAAGTAAGAAGTGTGTGGTGACTTGTGTATGCGCTCACTCTTTTGAAAACCACCCTAAAGGTGGGCCTTTCTTAAGCTGTTTGTAACATTTGATGAGTTTGACTGTAAAGTAGGAGACTGATCATTCTTCCCCGGCGCCTTTCTTCTTTGTCTCCTCATACTCTGCATTTTTGCTCACTTGGAGGACATACGTAGGCATTCATAATTAAAAATTAATTAAAAGTGCTGCTTGGAGGACTTTCTGCTCCATACTTGATTAACTTAAAAACATTGCCTGATAAGCAGATGGATCATTATAAAAGAGAAAACAGAGCTTACCCTCATTTTATATATCTACAGTAATCCATTTAATTAACCTTGGAAACATTTTGCATCCATTTTGCATCTGTGGATGGGGAAATGCAGACGTGTTTACTGCCCTGTTTGAGGATGATTATGGGCTTAGCTCCTTTGCTGTGAGGGACAGCTGGTGGGTAGCCGCAGAGGGAAGGACTGGAGTGGAGTTTCTCCCTGGGCTGGGTGTGGCAGTCCAGCAGGGGCCTGGCTGCTTTGGGCTAGGGCCACTCCCTCCCTCTGTCCTGCAGAGGCTGGCTCTGATTCACAGGGCATCCCTGCTGTATTCTGGTGATAGACTGACTCTCGCCACTCCTTTATACCTTCTGTTCACATAACTTCAGCTCAGCAGTAACCTGTCATGGCTTTCTGGGGAGCTCCCTGAGATTTCACTGCGCTTCTATTTAACTCCCATAACTAGTTGGCAAAGCCGGCTGTATTTCTTCGTTTAGAGACCTGAGCGGATCCTCTTAATCCAGCTGAAATGTTTGAGCCAGGGCACAAAAGGGATTGACAGGTTGCCTCACCATGGTTTTGTGGGCCTTCATTGGGAAACCCATCCCAGTCTGGTTGTCTGAGCTGGGAAAGTCATGGTTTGCCCATGCCTGACTCATCAGGGGCTGGAGTCAGGCAGAGCAATTCTGTTAGCTTTTCATTGCTGTGATCAAAATAGCTGAGTAAGAACAATTGGGAAAGATTTACTTGGCTCAGAGTTTCAGAGCTTCAGTCCATGATCAGCTGGCTCCAAGGCAGGGTATCGAGGGGGGAAAGCCACTCAGCTCACGACAGCTGTGAAGCAAAACAAGACTGGAAGCAGCTAGGAACAGATTTAGGTTACACCCCCAGCAACCTACTTCCTCTAGCCAGGCCCCCACATGCCTAGGGTTAGCATCTAGTAAATCCATTCAAATTATTAACCCATTAAATGGATTAATCCATTGATAAGCTTAGAGCCCTCATGATTTAACCATTTCACCTCTAAATATTGTTGCAGTGCCAATATGTGATCTTTTTGGAGGGACATTCTATAGTTAAATCATAACAGTGAAGTTTTAGTCTCTGTCTGTCTGTCTGTCAGGCTGGCCTTAAATTCCTAGGCTCAATCCTTCTCCCTGCCTCAGCCTTTAAATGAGTAGCTAGTAGTATAAATTCATGCCAGAGCAGGAGATTCTTACAGGTTGTAGACACCTGCCTGATAGGTCATAATACATTGTGTTACCTTAATCTAAGGTTCCCATGACCATCTCCAGGTCAAATTGTCCACCAAAATCATTGTGTGCCCAAAGTTGTTGTTGATTTTTCTTCTATAACAATAAGCATCATTTAAATAAGTTCCACAGATATTGCTGGCCCTAGGTAGCGTATATTGTGAATTCAAAATGCTGTGGTTTTATTTTATTTGCTCTTCATAATGGGGGAGGTGAGGGAGTAGAGAAAATGCTGGCAAATTATCTTATGCTTTGAAGCAAACACCACGAGAATAATTAGCCACTACATCCTATCATCTGAATGAACTAGTTTGCAAAACTGAAATAATGGACATTCTGTTATCAAAGGTAGCTGAAAACAGAAATGCCTTTCCTAGGCTGCTGGGTTTTAAACTTTAATTTGCATTTCCCTGATGATATATGATATGGAGCACGCTTTCATATGCTGACTTGCCATCTGTATATCTTCTTTGGTAAAGTGTTTTTCTTATGGGCTTTAACTCATTTTTTAAATCAGGTTGTTTATTGTCTTAGTATTAAATTTAAAGGATTCTTTGAATGTTTTTGATAACAGTCCTTTACCAGAGGTATCTTTTACAACTATCTTCTGACAGTCTGTGGTTTCTCTTTTTATTATCTTGACAGTGTCTTTTGTAGAGCAGAATTTTTAAATTTTAAGAAGTGCAGATTATCAATTCTTTCAGAGATGGTGCCTTTGGTGTTATATCTAAAGAGTCTGCCAAACTCAGGGTCATTTGGCTTTTCTCTTATGTCAGCTCTCCTAGAAGTTTTTTTTTTTTTCATTTTAACATTTAGGATTATGATCCATTTAGAGTTCATTTTTGTGAAATATATAAAGTCTGTATCTAGACTCATTTTTTTGCATATAAATGTCCAGTTTCATCACCACTTGTTGAAAAGACTTGTCTTTACTTCATAGTATTGTCCTTGCTCCCTTGTCAAAGTGCTTGGATTTTATATATGTGAGTCTGCATTTCTGGGCTCTCAGTTCTGTTCTATTGGTTTCCATAATTAACGTCTTGGCTGATTCCATACTGTTTTGGTTATGGTAGCTCCTGGAGTTGGGTAGTGTTTCTCTTTTCACTTCGTTCTCCTTCAGTCTTGAGATGGTTATTCTGGGTCTTTTTCCTCTGCATTTAGTATCCGAAAAAATAACTTGCAGTGATTTTGATTGGGATTGCATTGAATCTATAGATCATTCTGATAATAACAAGTCTCAGAGAACTATTTCAATCTTTATTTTGAAATCTGATTTTGATTTTGAAGCCTGACTCTGGAATGTAAATGGCTTAAGGCCCCAGGTAGCCAGGCTTCTGTTGACTCAGCATTTGAGCCACCATTTCTTTTTTTTTTTTATTGGTGCATTTTAGTCATACATCTTAATAGAATAAAAGATGGTAGAGGCATACGTGCATACATCACTCAATTAGCCCTTACCCAATTCCTACCCCACTGCCTCCTTTCTTCTCATGTTTGGCTTAGTGATTGACTTTGATATGTTTGTGAATGTACATCATGTATATTAGAGAATTTCCCTCTTCCCCCTTCCCATCCCCCTCAGGTCGCCTTATTTGCTCATCTATAGTTTCTCCTTCTTTGTCCAGAGTTCCTTCTCTTACCCATATTCTCCCTAGCTTCCGCATATTAGCGAGAGCATCCACCATTTCTAAAGAATGGTTGCTAGAGATTCTGGGAAGTTTTAGTTTGACAGCAATGGAACAGGTCAGTGCAAACCCTCTGAGAGATCACATTCATGTGCCTGAAGTTTCAAGTCACTGTTTGAGAATGGAAACTTTGGAATCTGTCCAGGGGGGTTCTAATCCTGGCTCTATCACCTGCCATCACTTTCAAGACTTAGTAAACATTGGTCATTGTTCTCTTGAACACTATGCTTTTTCTGCCTGTCTCTTATGCTTTTTCTTCCTATTCAGCTTCCTAAGAGCAGCAAGATCCATATCTTAGACATATTTGTATCCCAAAGTGTAGTATAGTAATTAGTTCATGGTAGACTTTTAAAACAGGGTGGTTGAAAAGTGAATTTTGGGAAGTTGCACTTTGGTTCTACTCAAATCTATAATGAGCCTACTCAATTGCACAATCTACTCAACTCCATAATGACCATGGCACTTACCTTGTGTCTCTTTGAGTACCTCCTGCCTTTACCTCACAGACCTTCCTGTGAAAGTTCCTGTGTCTGCCAAGTGCGAAACTTGGCCTCTCCCTCGTTCTTCTCCTGCATCCCACATCTGGCCTGGCGTCCTTGGAGAGGGCCTCATCCAGATCCCCCACGTCCTTGGGCCAGCTCAGGATCTCTCTCCCCACCTCCTGGACAGCACTCCTTCCTTGTTTCTGCCTTAATCTCAGGTAGTCAGACTGGTCTTTCTGTCTCTTTCCACTTCAATCCACTACAAGGTTAATCTTTCCCTTGCCAAATGCCGGCACAATCCCATCCCTTGTCAAATTAAAACCACCATGATAAGCCATCTGCTTCAGCAGTTCCTGGTCCTGCTGGGCTTTCTGCACAGCTTTGTATAAATGGTATTTTTTGAGGATTGGAAAATCCCAAATATCCTGTGACAAGTGTTTAACAACATGCCTATGATGATATGTTTGTGGTGAACTGCTCACCCTAATTTGCCACCTCTGGTAAAATATCTCGAGGTGAATTAAATTTCTTCTGTTTGATTGATAGGGTAACACCTTACAGCCAGCAAGTTAAAAAATAAGCTTTTAAGTTTTGACAAATATTCCTACGAGGAGGTGTAGATATTTTCCAGACTGACTATATGCTTTCAGAGCTAATGTTCAGTTTCTGCTATTTATGGTTAAGAAAATATGGCACTTTTCCAATTGTACAACTTTATTCAGCTAACCTTCTTTTGTGAAATTGTATACATCCACATTACACAAGATAACTTGGATTACATTCAAAATGCACAAGATAATACCTTATTCTTTGGTAGCTTACTACATACAGATTATTACATTAATGAGAGCAGGTATTCTCTCCTGTTAGCAAAGACTTGGTACTGAGAAGTTACAGAGAAACTCTGTGCAAGTATTTATAATATGATGCTGGCTTCTAAAGAAGGTAATGGTGACAGTGTATCCAAAGCCATGTGAGATAAGTGGGCCTAAAGACAAAGATGGGAAAAGAGAAAAATTAAACTGTTCAAAGGCAGTTAACCAATGAGAAATCTTTACACTTGAAACAAATATTGACTATAGATGTACACTAGACTTTCAGATTGCCTTTTGGAAAAGGTTATCCTAAATTCTGGACCATTCAACTTTATTTGAAGGTAAAGAAGTAGTATTGTGGTGCTCTAAAATTCTTAATCCAATGATTTGATGTGGTATATGGCCTCAGAGAAGTTTTGTGTCCCTGATTTTTTTTTTTTTTACCATTGTTTTGGGGCCTGGTAAAATGTTTTTGGAATGTCAATTTGCTACATAATCAGGATACTCAATGCACTCATTTTCCAGGTGATGATGTGGAAACTATTAGGTTAAAGGTGCCTAGGGAGGCTTCCATGATCTGAATCTAGGCCTTCTAGCATGTCATTGTTCTCACTGTTCACAGGTTAGACTCTTCACACGTCATCTGCTGAATCCTCAAGTTGCAGCTCAAGGGTAGGATTTGGGCATTTTTATCCAAAGACCAGAAATGTTTATATTGAACTCTGCCAGCACTCCACAGTCTGCTGCGAGGCTCTGGGAGGCTGTGCACTCTGGGAATCAGAGTTCTTCACAAGGAACTTCCCAAGTGACCAGCATCTCCACCTGATTCTGGTTAAAGGCCACCGAGACCATTGGCTTACCCAGATACCTGGAGCCAGAGGCAATGTGGCAGGTTCAGCTGGCAGCAATGAAATTCCTGCCTCGTGAGACCCATTCATCTCATGGCTGGGAACAGTGGCCTGTCAGTCTCACACACTCATAGGAAAGATTAGCAATGCCAGCCCTGCCTTGCATGTCTGGGAGGGGTCTGAAGGTAGGCAGTCCGACAGAGGAGGGATGGTAACTGAAGTTCCTGTGGTTTGGTTTGCCCTTTATTTTGGAGGATTGGTTCTGCCCTTCCTTTTGTCTCCCATAGTACCCTGCAGGACCTAGCTTACCATATTGGAACCTAGAGCAGCTAAGCAGAACAGTGTTTTGCCCCTAAAACAATAGGAGATGCTATCAGGAGAGCTCACCCTGCCCCCATCCAAGGACCTTTGGGCTGCCTCTGATCTGAGTCCTTAGTCCCATTCACTCCTAGAAGCTGTTAAAGATATTCCTGAGACTGAAGGGACTTTAAGTACATGCAAGTTTTAAAAATCATATGTTACTTCACTTTGAGGCTCTCTAAAACTCAGCACTTGAGGCAAAGCCTGAGTTGTGTGCCCTAACTCTGGCACCTGTTATACCCCTCAATTAATCTAGATGTAAAGCTTCCCTGAGAACCTGGCTTATCCAGTTTACAGTCTTCAGAATCTAGCAGCACCCCTGCCTCACTGTGAGTAGATACTCAATAACTATTTATTGAGTGACTTGAAGAGTCTCAATTTACTTACAGTTTAATTTGCCGAGATAATCACTATGAATAACTTAATATATTCATCTTTCACATATGCATAGGTTTGTTTTAATTTTATTTATAAGTAGTAAACATTATTAAATTTTTTTCGGAGCCAGGCGTGTGGCACATGCTTGTAATCCCAACATTTGGGAGGCTGAGACAGGAGGATCGTGGTTAATGAGGCCCTTTGCAACTCAGTGAGACCCTATTTCAAAATAAAGAATTTTTAAAAAGGGCTGTGTGTGTCCCTCAAAGGTAGATTGCCCCTGTAGAATGTCCCAGTAATGCAATAAATAAATAAATAAATAAATAAAATTTCAATATTTGATTTACCCTGCTTTTAAGAAGTGCTTATATTGTTTGGCATTTTTTGGAAATTTTTAGAATATTAGGCCTGGTGATCTAGAACTCTGCTGTGAAATGTGTAGTAGGGCTGCTGTAGAGGACAGTGCTAGAACATTTATATAACCAGAAAGGGTCCAGTTGAGCCAGGCATGCCTGTAACTCCAGTACTTGGGAGACTGAGACAGGAAGATCACAGATTCAAAAATAGTCATAGCAACATAGCAAGACCCGGTTTCCATATAAAAAAAAATTTTATTGCTCAGAGGTAGAATGCCCCTGGGTTCAATCCCTAGTACCATAAAATAAAAAATAAGAGTAAAAAATAAGTGTGTCTATTGACCAATACTACTCTGGAGGGTGGTTTGATGGGAAGAGGAACCAGAGGCAGGGAGACCAGTCAGCTTCCTTTTGCACATGCCAAGCAAGAGATGACAGTGTGAACTAAGGCATGACAGCGTTCATGGAGAGGAGAGATTGAATTAGAAAACTACTGAGGAGATAGAATTAACTTGGTTTTGGTGGAGGTAAGGGAAGAGGTAAGGTTGATATTTCAAATAAGTAGAATAAGTAGATGCAAAGAGGGTAAGTAGGTGTCTGGATACGTATGTACTAAAGGGATTTACTCAAGGAACTGATGTTTGCAATTGAGGGCTGTCTAAGCAAGATGGTTCCCCACAGGCTCAAGCTAAAAGTCTATTGTCCACGGAGAGGAGTCATTCTTTCAGTCCTTCTCCCCTCAGTATTCTCTCATTCATTCTCATTCTTTCTCTCTCTCTCTCTCTCTCTCTCTCTCTCTCTCTCTCTTTTCTCCCTCACCCCCATCTTCTCTTTCTTTTCTTTATCTACCTCCTTCCTCCTCTTTCCCTATTTCTCTCCCTCTCTATACCTGCCACTGATTATCAGCACTCAGGAAAATTTTCTTTAAAGCCAACTTTAAGTACGTTCTCCAAATCCTTTTTCAGCAGCATCAAGATTTGTGTTGAACTAAGTATTTGGGAGAGCATGTGTGCGTGAACAAGATGGCCATGCCTTCCTTCTGCCCTCCACCTCTCGTGAGAGATTTTCCTTACAGCCTTCCCTAACCAGGAACATACTAGAAAGGGGTTCTGGGGGATGCAGGTTAGCCTGACCAAACCGACACCACAGGCTGTCACAAGTGACTCCCAATTTTCTGACTAGGGCAACTGTGTGAGTCCTCATGATGGATCACTGAGATACCAAGCTTAGAAGAGGACCATGCAGGGTGAAGGGGAGTCAATGGCAGATCCAGTCATGGCTTCTGAGGTTTTGAGGTGCCTCTGAACTGTCATGCATCCTGCTCACAATGTTGGCTGGAGGCACTCGTGGGGGGGTCTGGGCTGAAGACCCAGATGCTGGGTTCCTAACACATGCATAGTGATGAGGACCAAGTGCTTGTGCTAGGTCTTTTGGGGGAAGTTGGGAGAGCTGAGCATGTTCATGCCGCAGGGACTGAGGAGGGAAGAGGAGCCCAAAGAGAGAAAGGTGCCCGGGTGGAGCCCAAGACAGTGAAAGGGCAGTTGTGGCTGCAGTCTGCAAGCTGCAGTCTTCCTTCTGCAGAGGGAAGATGAGGCCAGTGAGGCAGCTGACCCCTGTTAGAGGAAGACACGGAGAGGATGTAATTGGGAGTGCTGACTGAGAACTCGCGTTGTGTCCTCACCAGTGCGCTGTCTTCAGGTGCAGCCTATACACCGAGGTTGCAGAGTCAAGTGTCTGCTGGTTCTAGCAGTGGGGGTGAAGCTCCCTATTCAGTGTCAGGGATCAAGGAAGGCTTTGCAGAAGAAACAGCAAAGATTGTAATCACTGGGATTGGTAGGAATCAGCCAGAGAAAAAGGGGGGACCTGATACCCTGTCTCCAATAATCCTGGCCACATGTGATCTTGTGACTTTAACGAATTCATTTCTTTTTCTTTAGAACAGTGTTCACAGCCGATTCTGCTCTTGACTGGGAAGATATCTGATTTCTGCTAAATTACATTGAATTATATCAGAGAGCTATAGCATATATGGATAATTTTATATGTGTATGTGTGTGTATACACCAATACATGCATTTTTATTTCATTTTAACAACTTTCACTCTCTCTGTTTTTTTCAATGAGCATGCTCACATTGGGGTCAGATTTATTTTACTTCCCAGAGGTCAGATTCTAAAGTTTGTAGGCTTTGAGAAATAAAGATCTTCACTAATTAAAGTTTTACAGGCTTGTAGATATTTGCCTTGGGCAGAAGTGACCAATGTCTAATCCAGGCCGTCTCTTCAGCTGCGTAGCACAGCTGCCTGAGGCATTTTTCAGAATGCAAAGCTGACCCTGCTTCCCAGAGAGTCTTAGCTAATTGATCAGCTGAGGAGCCTGGCCAGAAATACTATTTTTAAAAACCATGTAATGACTGGCCAGTGTAAAACCCCAGGTTTTTATCAGATCATTTATATCTATTTTGGGGAATAGAGAAAAAAGCACGGAAGGAACACTTCACTCCACTGATACTCATTAGAATTACACACACACGGTCAGACTTTGGAACTAGTGCACTGGTCTGAGTCTATAGAGATCTCAAGATCAGCTTCCAAAAGAACAGAGCCCAATTGCCATGAGGTGATGTGAACGAGAGAAAAATCATTTTTATCCTATATACCTTCAAGAAATATTTTTCAATTTTTTCAACAACCTGACCATTATTTTGAACCGAATCTCAGAACTCCAACTCCCACCCTCCAGCCACCAGGCTCCCCTGAGACCCTTCTTAGTAACAGAAGGGTTCCTCAAAACCAAAGCAGCAAGTTTTAAAGTTGCTTCTGTCTTTAGTAAGAGCTAAACTTAACCAAATTGGTATCAAATTGAAACCAGCTGTTTCATAAGAAACCCTCAAATGATGGTCTATTATTTCCTCCCAGGACTGCCCCTTGGGGTCCCTGTAGATGACCTCTCCATCTCAACCATATGTCACACCCTGGTGGGCGCCCAGGCAGGGATGAAGAATATTTTTCCCCTTTTAGCATAGGTATAATTTCTAAAAAAATAATATGTACTTCTAAAAATGTTTAGTATTAGACATTAAAATTGAGTGACTTAACCTTCTATTCTCTCTATTTTAAATGTCTGAGCCAACATTTTTGCAAAGCCAAACTAATAGCTTTTTTGTTGTTGTTTTTTTAATTATTCCAACACTGGGGACTGAGCCCAGGGGCAATCCATCACTGAGCTATATACCAGCCCCCCCCCCTTTTAAATTTTGAGACAGGCAGGGTCTTGCTAAATTGCTCAGTTTGGCCTTGAATTTGCTATCCTCCTGCAGGCTCCCAGGGAAACTGGGATTATCGGCATGGGCCGCTGCTCCTGGTGATGATAATCAGTTTGTTGTCTCAACTGGGAGTTTAAGGAATAGTAGAGCAAACCTCAGTTAGGCAGTCTTGTGTCTTCTGCATGGCTCGCTCTGCAAATATGGGTGGATGTGAATCCCTGGTTCACCTAGGATGGCTGTGCTAGGCTTAGGACAGCATGCCTCCCAGAGTGGGCAGTTTGGGGTGTGCAGTCACCAGCTGCATCTTCCTCTCAAAACAGGAATCATCTTATACGCCTCATGGGGAGTTCAAAGGAATTAAAGGAGATAATCCATATAAGTGTTCAGCAGAGATCCTAGCACATGGCCATTTCAGTTGAGTTTAATTACTGTAATTGTGGGCTGCCTTGGAACAGAATGCCCTGGGTCCTCAAGAAGCTTATCATTGGGGTTGGGGAAGCGAGCAGTTTGAAATGATTGGTTCATGGATAGATACTTATGGATAGCTTGCTCTGTGTCAAGTTCTGGCCGAGGGGCTGTGAATGCAGCAGGATAGAGGAGGGCTCTTCAGAGGTCCTCGGATCTCCTGAGGTAGGCAACAGGGGGGAGAATGGAGGCCAGGAGGGTGCATGGCTGCCCCAGGAGGACAGGAGATGGGGCAGGTAAGGCATGACCAAAGGTAAGCGTCATAAGAGCCCATAAAAGGACAACTTAAGGATGTAGAAAGGACAAGGCTGAGGAAGGTTTGCGGGCAGTGATGGAAGCACATGTTGAGAACTGGGCCAGGAGCCTCGACTCTGCAGAGGCCAGAGGCAGCCCTTCTCCGTGAAAGGGGGTTTGAGGCCACATGACCAATACCAGGAACCCTTTGCAGATGGGCCTGGCATATCTGTGGATCCACGGCTATGAGAACAGCCCATAACAGCAGGCTGCTCACACAGAATGCATCCTGGGAGGGAGAAACTGCCAAGCTTTTGGAAGATTGGGCCAAGAATACACCTCCAGAATGACTGTCTCAGACCGAGCATAGACTATATTTCTAATTAGAGCAAGATATACGGAGCCTAGGTCAGGGAGCACAATATGCCTGGTGTTTTTTTTTTTTTTTTTTAAGATAAGAGACTACAAGAAATAAAACAGGCATCAGCATGTTTGTAGGGCAGAAAGAACTTAAACTTTTTACTGAAGATGAGCATAAGCATTGAGTCAGCTTGTCTTATGCTAAAAGAAAGGCTTAGCATGTGGGTGTGTGCTAAAAACATGATAAGCGGCATTTACATCATTGGACTTGGTACCTTTAGCAACTGGGCAACACTGGGGAATGTTGAATTTATATAATGGAGCATCGGGTTTATAAGGGTGTGCACCCAGTCTCCATTGGAAATCTCAAATGGCAGTGAACTCAGGCTTGGCAGCAACCCCATGGCACCTTGGACAGCTGGTTTCAGCTCATAGGGCTGGTTCTACCTCTTGGGGGGATATGGGCGGGGTGCTCTATGCACCCTCAGTTGTCTGACAGCCTGTCATTTCAACACATCTTTCCTGTGCACTCATGTTCTCTTTTTCCTGCATTGAATATGCTCGTGTAATGTGGTTTCGGGTCTTTTACCACCTTGTTTATTTGCCTCCACACATGTCTTTTTTTTTTTTTCTGCTCCTTTTCTGCTTGGCAGAAAGCACTGAATGCATCATTCAACAAATGGCCTGATTTGCCTTGAATAAAGCAAAATTAAGAGTCGTCACCTTTATCACCCTCTACTGTGCGCTGTCAATACTGGAGTTCTTGGTACCAGTCTTTTGAGCTTACTCGTCAGCTAAAAATCTATAGAAGTGGTTTTGTTTGGTCTCATTGATAGTTTAGCATCTCCCAAGTGTCTGCTCGCCTTCCTGTATTTGTATAATTTGTTTTTACAACCGGAGTACAGACCTTTGATTTGATCTCTGTTTTATTTCTTCAGCTTGTAAAGATTATCAAATCCTGACTCAGTGGGACAGGAAGTTCACCATCAGCCCTGGCTTCCTCCCAGCCACAGATGTGACAGATAGAACCTTGCCTTCTGCATCATCATTCACATTCCTGATCCTGCCCAATGGCAAGAGCAGAGTGAAGGGTTTTTGGCAGGGTACGTGCCAGCCTCCTCTGCCAGCGTCCTCTGGGCATGGAGCCACCCATCTCCAGACTCAGGACATGTGCACTGTGAGGTCTCCAGGTTGTTCTATCCCAGTGTACTGTCTAGTCAGTAGGAATACTACGAGACCCAGAGGCCTTAGCCTAGCCAGTTCTCCCAGATTCCTCATTGATGTTCATCAGCAATGGATCAGCAATACAATTTCTAAGCTGTTGAAATGAAATGCCAGGTGGCTTGATCCATTCTGAACCAGCCAACTGCTCTTTTGAAATCTTTTTATTCATCTTAGACTTTCATTTTACTTTACCAATGTTCATTGGTTCTTTTCTGCCCAAGTAAAATTTTCTTTAAAGATGCCAAATATAAATCTCTGTACCCCAGAAGTAGAGGGACAATCACAAACAGGGAGGCCAGGCACCAGAAATACCCCATCCTTGATTTGAGATATAAAAACTTTCATGAAGCCAGGCGTGGTGGCGCACGCTTGTAATCCCAGCATTTGGGAGGCTGAGACCAGAGGATCGCAGTTCGCGGACAGCCTCAGCTACTTAGTGAGGCCCTTTGCAACTTAGTGAGACCCTGTTTCAAAATAAAGAATAAAAAATTGGGCAGGGGTGTAGCTTGGAGGTCAAATGCCTCTTGGTTCCAGCCCCAGACCCACCAAAAAAAAAAAAAATCATGATTTTTTTTTACATTCATGATATTATAACAAAAGAGCCTATTCCCCAAAGCCCAAATTTGTTGTCTGTGTGATCTCTGTAATCCCCAGTTCTTCCTGGTATTTGGATTTCTGAGTGTACATACCTGTTACTCCAGCCCCTCACAGTCACCTCCACCTGCCTTTCTTTCCATTTGTCTCTAGTTCTGTTCCTTTCTAGCCTTCAGTGTGACCTTTTAAGCAGCCTCCTTGATTTCCATGGCAACATTTTCTTTTCTTCTCATTCGAATTTTTGGAGATTTCTGAGTCAGAGCTTCTAACCTTCATGAACAGTCTTCTGCTTTAGAATTGCACATTCTCCGATCATGCCATGTTGCCCTAGAGCTTCCAATTTAGACTTTACCACTCACTGGACTTGTGAGCCAAGATGGTTGTCTCCAAGCAAGAAACAGTAAGACTTCACCCAGGCTCAAGTCTGTGTGTAACTCTAAAAGAGGGTCCCACCAGTGCTTAGGTAGTGAACAGTCATCCTGTCCCAGGGGCAGAGCTAAGGGAACTAAGCTTTATCCTGATAATAGACTCTTGCCTTGCAGAGGACGGACATCAGAATAGCTGTGATCTGTCCAATAGTTTTGTGACTGTCCCTCTGCTCCTACATGCTCTTCCCTCTCTCGTTCTCATCTTGTAGAGATCCAAGGGTGAGTGGTCAAGTGCTGCTCAACTCAGTATTGAGACTGAAAATGGCAAGGCAGTTTTCCATTCTTAAATTAACATAAAGCACAAAAGCTACGTGAGTTCATGCTGCTTTTAAGATAATGTCATCTTACTTTTCTTTGAAAGAAAAAGACATATGAAAGCATGCATATGTAGATGAGAATATTTGTCACTCTGGGTCTTGGACTTTCTTAAACAAGAAACAATCTGTGACCTTAGGATATGTTTCTCAGCAATCTAGAATCAGTGGGCCCGGTTTCCTAGGCCCCACTTAGTAATAGCTTAGAGGGATTGTTACAGCACACTTTGGTGAGGTGCTTTCTATAGTTGGCTCAAAGTAATATGGAGCCAGATTCCACGGCCAGCTGGAAAACCTTCCCATCTCTTCACGTCAGATTCATGACCTGTTTTGAGAGTTTATTGAGGGTGGATGCAAAAGGTGTGTACTTGGCCTCACAGATAGTGATCTGGTTCCTGGACCCTTTGGCTCTGTCAACCAAGCCTCACTTTCATCCCAGTTGTCTCTGTTGCTACCGCCCTATGATAGCTGCCATCTTGCCTGGGATGACACTGTCCTGGTTTAAGTGACCTTCCCACCATCAACCATTGTTCTTTTCTCCCTCCAGTTTATGTTCTGGACTGGGCAAGCAGCCAACAGGAACTTCTAAATATGAAGTCAGATCATAGCATCCCCATGCTTAAAACCCTTCAATGACTACCTTTTGCATTTGGAGACAAAAACAAAAATTCTTTATAATATAGAGTGAGGTCCATGATCTGCCTCTGGAGTATCTCTTCAGCTGCATCTGCTAGCACATAATTTTTCTCCCAAGCTCTTTTCTACCTCAAGGCCCTTGAAAATTTCCCTCTGCAAGGACCACTCTTTCTCCTCCCTCTGTCCTCACCTGATTGACTCATGCCTAAGATTAAATGTAACTTCCTCAAAGATGTTTTCTCTAACACAGTTCTCTGAACTATGGCTCTTGTTAAATTCTCTTAATAGTTTTTGGTTATTTTCCTTTTTGGCAGTTATCAAAGTTTACAATTATCTTCCTAAATCTTCATCTCCACAGACTGTAGAATTTATGGGGCTAGAGACTATGTTTATTTTCTACTCTAGCCCCTACAGACTTCTTTTGTGGCCTGATGCATGTTGTATAATTAAATATTTGTTTAATGAATACATAGGTGAGTGAATTATTGCTACTCCATCTTACCAAAGGCGGTAAAAAGGAAAATGTTATTGCATTAAAAATGATATGGACTGTAGGTTCGGTGCTGCTATTTAGCAGCTTTGTAATCTTGATCAAACCTAGGACCTCCCTGACCTCCAGATGCCTTTTGTTTTAGTTGAAGATAAAAATTTTTACTTACCTTGGGTCGATGTTGTAAAGATGGAAAGAATCATTTTGGGGTCAAATGTAGTTGGACCTGTATGGTAGAACACCTTCTTGTCCTTACCGGTCTGTTGTCTTGAGGTAATCCAGATCATGACTAGCAGAGATTGAATGAAATGGAAGGACATGGAACTGGGCTAGCTCAATGGCTTAGGGACAGAGTAGATGCCTGGAGCCAGAAGGGAGAGGGAGAGAGAGGAATTGAGCATGTGCACAGCATCATGGATCAT
Organism: Muscardinus avellanarius; assembly: GCF_963383645.1. Taxonomy (NCBI): domain Eukaryota; kingdom Metazoa; phylum Chordata; class Mammalia; order Rodentia; family Gliridae; genus Muscardinus; species Muscardinus avellanarius. The sequence goes on from NC_137797.1 coordinate 58,100,535, forward strand.
CCCAGTCGGTAGCCTGTGCCCAGACCCTCTTTGGCACACAGGGATGTGAGACAGGTACTAATGCTTACTCTTACTCACTTTTGTACCTTTCCATGTGGAGGGCATGTATCATAGTGGGAATATTCCCAGCTCAGAAAGAAATGTATTGAAATAAAGTCCTTGTCACTAACCAGGTTTGTGGCCTTAGATATATATCTAATCTGTTTCTTTGCTTTCTTATTATAAAATACAAATAAAAATACTATTTTCCTCATCAATCTTAGAGGGTTATTGTGGGGAGGGACTGAATGATATAACATGCAAACAGGTTTTGAAAATATAAAAGATATAATGTTGCAGCAAGTGGTATTAAAATTAAAAATTGTAGAATAACTGCCTCAAGTACCTCCTTTGCACATACTTCCTGCATACATTTTTGATAATATATTTTGAATGAATAATTTCATTTATAGCTAGGATTCTTATGAAAGCAGTAACTTATTATGTGTGGATTTGTAGAACCCTTTGGGAAAAGAACTTCCATACATACTGATTGATTTAAGGGTAGTATATTTTGATCAACATTTGCTAGCAAGAGAGTAATTCACTGTTTTACATGGTGACTGCTAAAATGTATGCAAATGTAATTATTCATTTTAGCACAGAGAAATTATGCATGTAAGATACAAAATACCTTGTAGAGATATTGAGCTAGGAAATGTGCCTCCAGCTAGCACCATTTGAATTGACTGTCTCTTGACATCATCTGTATCAAAGTTGAATAATGTTGTTTAAACAAAAATGATATCATTATATTCAATTTCATCCTGATATCCAAAGAATTCAAACATTAAAAGTAAACCCTAGAATCAAGAGCACTCGCCGGGTGTGGTGGCGCACACTTGTAATCCCAGCATTTGGGAGGCTGAAACAGGAGGATCACAATTTGAAGACAGCCTCAGCCACTTAGCGAGGCCCTTTGCAACTCAGTGAGACCCTGTTTCAAAATAAAGAGTTAAAAATTAGGGCTGGGAGTGTAGCTCTGAGGTAGAATGCCCCTGGGTTCCATCCCCTAGTACCAATCAAGAGCACTCCCTGTCTTGTTGTCCCTCCCAAAGAAGGAAGTTAAGGGCAAGGTGTAGTCAGCATCTAGAGGCGTGACCTGTCCCGTGTCCCTCAGAACACCTTTGTGATGGTGCCTAATTTCATTTTCAGCATTGTAGCACTCTAACCCTTGGTATGAATTAAAGTTGTTTCCTGGTTGGTATATGTGAGTTTTTAGGCTAGAACAGAAAAATCATAGAAGTTGTGCTCTTCCAATTAACATGTTTATACCTCAGCTCAGAAATTCTGATGAGATTGCAAAAGCCACACATTAAGTATATGAGGAAACACTTGGCCAGAAACCAAATACTGCATTGATTTCCATAGACCCGAATGCTTAGTACGAGTTTTGAAAACCCTGGCAAGTACTATTAAATTCTGTGTTCCAAATAGTAAAAGTTATAAATGCTATAGGCCTGCCTTATGGATTTTTTTAGTTGGCATATAATTCACTTGCTATACAGTTCACCCATTTAGAATGTACAGTTCAGTGGTTTTCCGTAGAGTCACGGGGTTGTGTAGCCATCACTACAATCTAAGCCCAGACCTTTTCATGGCTCCTAAAAGGAAACTGCATACCTATTAGCAATAAGTCTCCCTACTTCTCTCCCCCATCCGTAACCACTAATCACCCTGCTATCTCTAAATTTGCCTGTTCTGGACTTTTCAGACAGATAGAATCACATGTTATATGGTTTTTGTATTTGGCTTCTCTCATTTGGTATAATTTCAAGATTCATCCATGTTGTAGTATGGGTCACTACTTCCTTCTATTTTGTGGCTGAATAACATTCCAGTACATGGCTGTACCACATTTTATATCAGTTGATTAACAACTGAATTGTTTTTACTTTTTGAATGTTATGCACAATGCTGTTATGGAATATTCATGTATAAGTTTGTATGTGAATGTAATGTTTTCATTTGGGGGGGTACATTTCTAGAAGTAGAATCTGGATGGCATAGTTTATATTTAACTTTTTCAGGAACTGACAAACTGTTTTCTACAAAGTAGCTGTACAATTTTACATTAGTACCACCAATGTTATGAACATTCTAGTTCCTCCATGCCCTCACCAATAATTTTTATTGTCTCTTTTATTATGCCCATCCTAGTGGGTATGAAATGGTATCACATTGTGGTTTTGATTTGTATTTCTTAGATGGCTAATGATCTTTTCTTGTGCTGTTGGCTATTTCTTTGCAAAAAATGTCTATTTAAAATGTTTTGACCATATGTTCTAGTACTGATACTAAGTTCCCGAGCATCTCCTATTATCAGAACCAACCTGGCATTCTTCCTTATTTCCTTCCTAGCATGAAGACATCCACTCTATTCAGTTGCCAAAGCCAAAGACCTGGGAACCCTCTCTTTGTACGTTCAGTATCTCACCTGTTAGTATGTCTTATAGATTCTTCCTCTTGATCTCTCAAGTCTATTCTGTTCTCCTTTTTCTCTATCACCATGTTGCTTCAGATTCTCTTCCCATCTCTCCTGAAGATGAGAACAGAATCTGAATGATATGATCTCCTTTCTGATTTTCCTCCCTACATCTCACCTTCTCCTACATTTACAAAAGCAAAATCTGATTGCTAAATTTTCTTCCAAAGGTATCCAAATCCTGTTGGCTAGTGACTACGCTCCCAGAAGTACCCTGCAAAGCCTTTGCTCCTTCCTGCTTATTAGCCCAAACTTTCTTCAAAACCCAGTTGGAGACTGGCATCTCTGGATGTACTCCCTGACCCAAGGCATCTCCAACTTAGCTGTGTTTCCTTTCCCTCTCCACCCAGAATGCCTGCCCATGTTTTTCTCATAATTTTAATTCACAGCATTATAGTGTATCTGTTTGTCTGTCTGTCTGTCTGTCTGTCTGTCTGTCTGTCTGTCTGTCTCTCTCTCTCTCTCTCCTTTTAATAATTTCTGGGATAGAGTAACTATTTCTTTCATCAAATATTTCTTCTATAAATATCTGCTGAATACCTAAAACACACCAGGCCTTGTTGGGTATTTGGGACACTTACTCAGGGACCTGCCTTCAAAAAGAAAGCTTGGAAGGCCTCTCTCTGAGGCAGTATGAGGTAACTTGTAAAGACTGAGCAGAAGTTAGCTGTGAGAAAAGTTGAGGCAAGACTGGTTCAGACGTATGGTTCAGCAACTTTGAAGGCCTTGAAGCAAAAGCAAAAAAACAATGCCCTTGTATTTTTTCTGAAGAAAAATATCAACCAGGGACTGAAATCAGAGGGAACATTCTCTAGACTGGTGAGCGAGACAGAGATCAGCTTCTGCAGAGGTTTTAGGCCAGATTAGGGAACTTTATTTTTTTATTTTTTTGGTGGTACTGGGGTTCCTGGAAGCCCTCCTTCCTCCGGGCTACACTCCCAGACCTATTTTATATTTTTGAAACAGGGTCTCTTACGCCAGCACGGCTGGCTTCGAACCTGCACGATCCTCCTGTCTCCACCTCCCAAGTGCAGGGATTACAAGCGTGCGCCACCACGCCCGGCCAGATTAGGGAACTTTAGATGTTATCCCAAGTGCACGAGAAGCCATTAAAAGGACTTTGATCAAGACTTGATATTCTCTCATGTTGCTGTTTTAAGCTAGGATATTCCCGCAGAGATCTTTTATGCAGTGGAGGTTTGAGAGGCTGGCAAGTGTGGACATCTAAGAATGCAGCATGGAGGTGTGTGTAGGGGTCAGGACCTGGGCTCTGGGGTCACAGTTCCTGCATCTCAACCCTGCCTGTTACTCCATGACCTTGGGTAAGTTACTCAGCCTCTCTGATCCTCAGATTTCATCTCTGTTAAACATGACTATTAATATTACATGTCCTTTGAGTTTTGAGGATTAAATAAGTTAATATTTCTAAAGAATTTTTAACAAATCTTGGCACTAATTGTCAAATATCTTACCAACAGTCAGAAGTAAACTAACAAAGTCAGAAATAACTTTAATAATTACTAAAACATTGTTTGCAGTATCAAAATAAAAAAGTGATCAAATGAAAATACTGTGAAAACACAGTTATAGGAGAAATTCTATAAAGATGATTTTCATTCATAGTATAACCTTATTTTGCCTATCTACGGCCCCATACAGCATGGTGGTGAGTCTTAGGATAGCACTGGGCACTGCAGGTGCGGCTCCAAGCACTGGTCCCATGGTTACCTGTGTGACCACCTGGAATTTGCAGCGTATAGCACTGGTCCCATGGTTACCTGTGTGACCACCTGGAATTTGCAGCGTATAGCAGGTGCAGCAGAGTGAGTGGTTCAGGTTGGAGACTGGACATCATTCAGACCTGGACTTGATCCAGGCCCTGCTGTTTTTAGTTACAGGGGTCCCTAGGCAAGTTAGACAGGCTCAGGGAACTCAAGAAGAACTGGGCATCCTCAGGACTGCCCTGGACATGGCAGGCATTACTTGATAACACCGCACCCCGTTTGCTCCACAAGGAACATTACACATGGAGGAATGGCTGCTACTGTTATTTTCCCATCATCTCCGAAGTAATTATTTTCCTTATTTCGACTTCCCACAGACAAGCTTGTGCCTGTCTCCTGAGGAATATTCACAGTCTATTGTCATGTTCTTAATGTCAATGAAAATAGTGTTTCAAAGTAAAAATCAAAGTTTAAGCTCGTTTTCTGCTGGGATTCCTTGTTACAGAAACAGTAAATATTTGACAGTAGTCAATAAGGTGATGTTGAGTGAATGCAACCAAGTTTTTAAAATTCAGCTGTTAGCCTGGCATGGTGGCACGTGCTTGTAATCCCAGCATTTGGGAGGCTGAGACAGGAGGATCGTGGTTCACGGGCAGCCTCAGCTACTATTTAGTGAGGCCCTTTGCAACTCAGTGAGACCCTGTTTCAAAATGAAGAATGAAAAATAGGGCTGGGGATGTAGCTCGGAGGTAGAATGCCCTGGGTTCTATCCTCAATACTGCAATAAATAAATAATAATAAAATTCAGCTATGGGGCTATTGCTTGGGGGTGGGGGACCAAAGTGGGACCTGTTGCTGGGTGGCCTAGGCTCCCCTTCACTGGCTGCCGGCGCGGTGAGGACTCCGCCCGAGTCAGCATGGCAGAAAGCCCCGCCAACACGATCTGCAGACTCTGACATACGTAGTCCTTAGAGGGAATCTGTCACGAGTCCTTAATTGCTAGGTTGTATTAAGGGGATTTATACTGAGTTGCAGAGGATCATGGTTTCATATGCTTGGTTTTTAAGAAGTCTGATTGCACTCAAGTTGTTTGTGATTTAAGAAAGCTGTTCAGTGGTATACCTCTGTCATCCAAGTACTTGGGAGGCTGAGATTTGAGGCCAGCCTCGTCAACTTAGTGAGACCCTGTTTCAAAAAAAATACAAAAATATATAAAGCCTGGGAGTATAGCTTGGAGTAGAATGCCCCTGGGATCAATCCCTAGTAGGTAGGTAGATAGGTAGGTAGGTAGTTAGGAAGGAAGGAAGGAGTAGAAAAGGAGGGGCGAGGGAAGCGGGAGGGAAGAGAGGAGGGACTTCAGGTCCCCACTGCACACTGCAGGGTTTCATGAAGCTGAGCCGGAGAAGGGCATGGTGCATTTGGCAGCTCTAGTAACCTCTGCTCTTCACCTTGTTGGGTCCCCCAGAGTCCCATTTTATCTCCTTTGACGTGCTGAGATACAAGATGGAGTGAAAGCAGAACCCCTGGAATCTCCAAAGTGTAGTGTGGGCCTTTACACCCCTGTGTGGTGCCTGGGGAGAAGCAGGTATTTGGTTCCTAACCCTCCTCTTTGGGCATCAGAAGCGAAGTGTGAAAGAATGTTTGCTTTCTTTGCTGGACAAATGTACCTCTAAGACTTTTCCAGAAGGAGGAAGCAGGTTTAAAGTAATTGTATCAGTTATAGCGATTTCCTAGAGCGTTTGCCTTCCTGCGGTTATATTTAGCACAGTATGGGTCTGTGGGAGGAGGCAGGAAGGTAAACTCACAGGGAAGTAGATAAGGGCAAAACAATCAAAGGGGAAAGTTTAAAAATAAGCAGCTGGAGGGGCATTGATCTGGTGTGAAATAGAATTTTCCCCATTCCTAATGTGCAGGAAGTGACTGAGGATCTGAAATGAACGCCACGGCAATAAAGGCATTGGAGCCGTGACTTAGCATTAAATTAGCACAGACAGATTAAAAGTCTGTACCGAATTGAATGCTGCAAATCCAGAGCCTATCTTAATAATAAACCATCATCAAGAGGTAGGTTATAAATTACCATGCTCTGTCCTAAATTCTGTGTTATCATTCAAGGATCAGTTGAGCGTTTTGGTGGTGTTTGTGGTCCACCCCTTCCCCCGGGCTGTGAATGAGCCACCCGCAAGGCTGGATGGAGAGCTATCTCCTGAATAAACATCTGTGCAGTGCCCACTGTGCACAGCCCTGGGGCAGGAGTGCAGAAGTGTAGGTGGAAGAGAACAGGCCAGGCAGTACTGACTGGCCTGGAGGAGCTTGTCCCTCAGGGGTGCCAGGAACTCAATGTCTGTATGTGTGTATGTGTGTGTGTGTGTGTGTGTGTGTGTGTGTGTGTGTGTGTGTGTGTGTGTTACTACAGATTGAACACAGGGGCACTCTATCTTTGAGCCTTATTTTTTTTTTAATTGGAAACAGGATCTTGCTAAGTTGCTAAAGTTCTTACTAAATTGATGAGTCTAGCCTCACACCTGTGATCCTCCTGTCTCAACCTCCCAAGTACTAGGATTAGAGGTGCGTGCCACAACTCTTGGCTTATGGTTTTTTTTTTCTTTGGTGGATTATGATTACATATGGTGGTAGAATTCATTGTTAACATATTGGTACATGCTGTACTATTATATATTACAGTTCAATACATTATGCTAATCTTAGTGACTTAAGACAAACACTCATTACATCACAGTTTCCATGGGTCAAGAATCTAGGAGCAGCGTGCCTGCGTGGTCCTGGCTCCATCTTTCATGAGGTGCCCTCCAGATGTGAGCTGGGCTCAGTCTTCTGCAGAGCACACTGGGGCTGTGGAGGATCCTGTCTGAAGTGGCTCATTCAATATTTGGCAAATTAGAGCTAGTTTGGGGCAGAAAATCTTGGTTCTTTGCCATGTGTCTTCCTGACATAGTGTCTGGCTTCTCCAGGAGAAATGACCCAGAAGAACGAACATAGATGGCTTTTGTTATCTCTTCATACACTGTTATTTCTACCTGCTTTTATGAATTAGAAGCAAGTTATTAAGTCTTGTCCGCATCCAGGAGGGAGGGAATTGGGCTCCCTATGTTGGAGGGATGGGTGTTTAGAAATTTGTGGACAATTTTTATTTATCTATCTATATGTTTATACTGGGGATTGAACCCACAGGCATTTCAACAAATTGAACTGGAGTGGCTGGCCACAAGGGCCAACCCCCCCCCCCTATTTTTATGTTTTATTTTGAAACAAGATCTTACTAAGTTAATACACTGGCCTTAAACCTGCTATCCTCCTGTCTCAGCCTCCCGAGTCCTAGAATTACAGGTGTGCACCGCCATGTCTGGATTATGGAAATATTTTAAAACCATCAGAGGTGCCCAGCGTGAGTTTTAGGAAATACCAGAGTGTGTGCTCCAAACAGTGGTGCTGAAGGAACTGAGCAGGCTGTTTATATCCTTGTGGGACAGGAGTTCATCAGGACAGGATCTGGAACCCTGCTAAGATCAAGAGACACAGGAAGCCAGGCATGGTGATGCATGGCTGTAATCCCAGTACTTGAGGGCTGAGACTAGAGAATCACAGGTTCCTGACCAGCCTCAGCAACTTAGCGAGGCCCTCTGCAACTCAGTGAAACCCGATTTCAAAATTTCAAAATAAAAGAATAAAAATGATCCCGGATTCAATCCCCAATATTCCCTTTCCTCACACACCCATGAAAAGAGATACGACTGAAGGGGGAAATAGGAGAAGCTTTCCAGGAGACTCTTTGGGCCCTCCCTCTTAGCAGTTTCATACACCGATGACACTCCCTTTCCCCATCTGATATGACAACTAGACTCCTGGAAAGAAGGGTTCTCCATAGACTTTGGCTTATAGAAATGCACACTGAAAACATACACACAGAACAAAACCAAAGACCCTCTTGTGCTAAGTTGGTGGTTTGTGAGATTTGTCAAGTGAGTGGGGATGCTGTTGTCCTTGTGACTCCTTCAGTTCCACCCCTCTTCCTTCCTCATAGCTCAGAGTTTACCACTGGTCAGAAACAATGTGGGGTCACCTGGACTTTGAAAATTTTTTCTTTTAAACATTTATCTGTAGCTAGATAGATAAGCCTTTTAGAGAAGAGAACTTAACTAACCTGACAGAAAGGGAAGAGATGGCAGAGTAAATAAGTAATCCAGAGGGATCTCAGTGGGAACGAGATCTGGAAGGGGGGGGGTGCGCAGGGAGGTTTAAACTGCAAGCTGAGCTCTCAAGGGCAAGTGGGCTTTGACTAGAGCACCAGGGGAGGGCATCATAAATGGTGATGGTGTGTGTCAGCTGGTGGCACACACCTGTAATCCCAGTACTTAGGAGATTGAGACAGAAGGATCGCAGGTTCAAAGCCAGCCTTAGCAATTTAGCAAGACCCTCAGAAACTTAGTGAGATGCTGTTTCAAAATAAAAAAGTAGAAATGGCTGGGGGTGTGGCTCAGAGATAAAATGTCCCTGGGTTCAATCCCTAGTATCAAAAACAAAAAGCAAAACAATAGATGACGGTGGTGTGGCAGGAGGGAACTGCATGCGTCACTGTGCCCCAGGAGTGCAGTCAGCATGGTGGCTGGAAACCAGCTGCTCTAGCAGACAGTGGTGCTTGGGAGCAGAGGACAGCAGGTGACGTCCTGTGGAAGAGCTTGGACCAGATGCTTGCCAGGCTACTGGACTGAAAAGATGACCCTTCTTATGAGAGGCTTTTATGGAGTCCCTCTGTAGCAGTATCCAGTGGTAATTAGAGAAAATGAATGAAAGTCTCTGCCACAGAGCATCCACTTGACCCTGGCAAAAAGGGAGAGTTTTTTTTTTTTTTTTTTTTTCAGAAATACTAGCTCCCGATTGCCAAGTACTTTTTTTTTAATTATTGGCAGTTTATTGTTTTCCATTATGAGTGCTCAAATCATAATCTTAAAGCTTAGTCTTAAAAAAATCCTAAAATAGTTTATTGAGAACTTTTAGACTTAGAAATTATTTCCAAGGTCAGGCAGGAGAGAGAGTTTACACAACATTGTGCCTTCTCTTCCAGGTTTAACTCCCTTGAGTAGCATATTCAAAGCATGTTTTTACAGCAGAATTGTCATACCCATGTGGTACCTGTGTGTTTAAATCTATATGACTATTGTGTAATAATTATGATTTAAAAAGGATTGGGATGTGGTTTAGTGGAAGCATATGTGCTTAGCATTCATGAGGACTTGAATTCAATCCCCAGAACCCATATATATATACATATATATATATATATATATATATATGAAGGGTTACTTTAAGTCATTGTTTCTCAGTAGGCAAATAAGATTGTTAAGGGATAAAGAGAAGTTAGATCTGTAAAATTATTTTCTTACATGGAATTTAATGAGAAAAAGTCTTTAATTCTATCTTATTACTGTAAAATAATAAATTGGCTATTCTAATCTGGCATGAACAGTGCTATAAATATATGAGGCAAATCCTTAGTAGCATATATGACCAGACAAAAATTATCAAATGCATCACACTTTACAGATCTCAGTGGTACAAGCATGTGAGCAGAGTAAATACCCACAAGTTTCTATTATCTTATTTTTTCCAGTATAATGCCTATTCCTGATTTTTTACCAATATTGGCCCTTGTCTCACAAACCACATACTATATTTCAAAAGTTTCCTCATATCACACTTTCTTAACACAAACTTCTCTGTAGAAGAAATGCCTACCTTCTTTTATTGCCTCTGGCCCAGGGTTGTTCAGCCTTGGCAGTTTTGACATTTCAGGTGGGATAATTACTTGTGGTGGGGAGCTGCCCTGCCCATTATAAGATGTTTAACAGCATTTCTCAGCTGCTACTTTTTTCATTCAATCTGCAATGGAGTTTCTAATTCTATGACTAAACTGTCGTTTACATCCATCCTACACCAAGTATCACCCCCTCGCCTGGTTGCTATAACCCCAAGGCCAGAACAGCCCTAAGCCGTTCGTGCTGATAGATAAATGTGAGAAGGATTAAATTATAGCAGAGCATTATCTGTATGAGTGGTGTTATAAGGGCCCTAACGGTTGGTACATTATTTTGTCTGTTTTTATCACAAGGCTCAATAATGGAAAAAGTTTCTGGAAATTAGGCTATCTAAATTATACTGTCTTGTTTTCCATGGTTTCTCTCATGGTCTGGGACTTCGTTTCCTCTCTCCACCAAATGGAAGGACGTTCCTGAACCTTTGCCAGCTTTAAAACCAAACGTTTGTATCCATTCAGTGCCCTCTTCTTGTTTACTTTAACTAAAGCTGCAGCTTAAAAGAACGGCTCCGTAGTCCCAGGTTAACTCTGCTTACCAAGAAAATCTAAGAACATCCAGAGTTAGGTTATTGAAGAATGGAAGCATCATTTCTACTTGTTTGCTTGGTTTTGGAGAATATTAATGCAATGGATACATTTCCTTAAGTATAAAAGTGAACTATCTGATACTTTACCTCTGAAAGGTGGAACACATGCACAACTTAACCATAGAAACCCTTTGCATTTTTGAATGAGTATTGCTGAATAGGAATCATTGGGTTATAAAGTCCACATATGTGAACGGTGAGGTGTAGAGTTATAATTATTTTTACTCAGATAGCTGTGTAGGTGGAAGCCATGTTGCATAATGAAATTTCAATGACTTTAAAGCTTTGAGTAATTCTTAGGATTGATATGCTACTACCTTAGAAAGAAAAAAATCTTCATTAAAATGATTGAATTTTTACTAAAGCATTTAAAGGAGATTAAAGTGACATGTGTTAATTTAGACAATAAAGGATAAATGGTGTTTTTCTTATCTCTGTCTTTGATCTATGAGAGAATGATTGAAATCTCTGATGAGTAGTTTTTCTCAGCATACTCTTTTAGGTTGATTATTCCATGAGTCATAAATGCCTAAATATGACATTAAAGTGGCTGGCTTTCTTTACTACTTCTAGGTTTGTTTGCTGAGGAAAGGTAGTTGTCTGTGCATACTTATAAAAGCTGTACTCCAGGCATACAAAGGTTCTTTTACATATCTTTTCATTCCAAGTTCCTTTCAGTTTTGTCCTCACAGAAACGGTATTTCATACAAGCATGGGTATGTCATCAAAAAGCAGTCTTTGGAAGAGGCCTAAGGATTGTATATCACTAATGTAGCTGAAAGCTTTGAAGACTTGGGCAGAGGGCTTAGGAGTGTCCAAGTTGCTACTCCAGACATTCAAGTTCATTTAATCAGAGCCTAACCTGTGGTCACAGGTCCTTATATCTATGGCTTTTGGGCAAAACCTCTCTCTAAGATCTTGTCTTCTAGCTAATGATTCTCACTGGCATCTTCCAACCACAGAAGCCCCACTGCCGATTCTTGGGGTCAGCAGGAGCCATCTTATAGCCTAACCCTGACTTCTTGCTCTGTGTTCTTTCTGATGGATTCTGTTCATAGTTTCATTTTTTTTTTTTATTGTGTGTTTGGTTTTTATTGTTGTTGTTTTTTAAAGAGCCCTTATTCTAGAACTTTCATGATTTTTGCTCTCTGCCCAACTTTCCAGGTCAAAACTCCAGAGTTTCTCTGCAATTGTATATTCTGTGCCTCAGGAAGATTTAAAATACCACTGGAAATGGTGACCAGCAGACCAGATTTGCACACAGTGTGTTTTGTTTGGCATGTGTTACACAATGTTTTCAAAATCTAGAAACTTTCTATAATAAAGAGTCTTTGCCTTTCTTGAAATGCCAAGGGAGTTGGCAACTCTGAGCCATATTTTCATAATCAGCTAGAGGTGGATATGTGCTGCCCTCTTTAGAGAGGGCACATGCTCTCCAGTTTGCCACAAGCACCACCATGCCCTAGTGAAACATCCTGGCCCAGGAAGCATTTAGGTCTAAGCCCTGCTCCAAGGGCCTAGGACCTACTGAGTCCTTCCAGGAAGTCTTAGCAGTGACAGTTCTTCACCTCCAAAAGAATTAAAAGATCTGGAATTTAAAGATCTACTACTCTTGAGTAAAATGGAGAGGCAGACTCATATTTCAGTATACAAAGAGCTTAATGTGTTGCAAGAAGTAGAAAACAACTTGTGAAAGTAGTCACAAAGTCAATACACCAAGAAATAACAGAAGCAGCAGCTACCTAAGGCGGCTGTTACATTATCTACCTAAGGTTTCTATGACTTGAAACTTATAATTTGCTACAGTGCTTAATTTTAGCTGCTGCATAATGCTCGCTGGCTTTCACTTGAGAGACTGCAGAGTGCCAGACACTTTTCGGAAATTCTGTCTAATCTCCATAACAGCCTGGAAGGAAGGCGGATACAGTAGCCCCAGTGCACAGAGGAAAGAGATGAGGTCTGTGATTTATGTTTCCAGTAAGGAGAAAAGGTAGGATCTTAGCCCAGGCTCATCTGATTGTTAAGTGGATTCTCTCCTCAGTAGACCTCACTGCTTTCTTAGTAAGTTTCCAGTATCCTCTTACTCATATTATTGTTCTTGTGATTGGGCAGACCAGACTCAGTTTTCTTATCTGGAAAAATGGAGGTGTGATGCCTACTCTTCTGTCTCAAGGTTAACTAAAATGATGTAGATAAAGGGGCTGGGTAAATAATAAAATGCTAACTAAGAGAGGAGGCACAACACCATTTCTTTTTTATTTTTTATTGATGCATTGTATGCATACATCTTAATGGTGGAGACATACGTGCACACATCACCCAATTAGCCCTTAACTTAATTCCCACACCCTTCTCTCCCCCCTCCCTCCTTTTCATGTTTGGCTCAGTGATTGACATTAATATGTTTGTTAAAATACATCATGTACATTAGAGAATTTCCCTCTTCCCTGCTCCCATCCCCTTCAGTTAGGTCACCTTATTTGCTCATCTATAGTATCTCCTTCTTCATCTAGAGTTCCTCTTATGACCCATTTCTCCCTAGCTTTTGCATATTAGGGAGAACATTCCATTTCTTACTCTTTGTGATTAACTAATCTCATTTAGCATAATGTCCTCCAGTTCCATCCATTTCCCTGTAAATGATGTAATTGTGTTTTTCTTTATGGCTGAGTAAAATTCCATTGTGTACATATCCCACAGTTTTATAATCCATTTATCTGTTGATGGACATCTTGGCTAGTTCCATGGTTTAGCAAGGTGAATTGTGCACCTATGAACATAAATACACATGCATTAGTTTGGTAGTTTGTTCTCCTTTCTTTTGGGTAGATACCCAGAAATGATATTGCTGGATCATATGGTAAATTCATTCCCATTCTTCTGAGGATCCTCCATACTGTTTTGCAAAGTGCTTGCACTAATTTGCAATCCTACCAGCAATGTTTTAAAGTTCCCACTTTTCCACATCCTTGCCAGCATTTGTTGTTTTTTTTTTTTTTTAAGTGATTACCATTCTACATTTCCCCATACCCTGCAACAGTCTCATCACTCTGTGGCCAGGGAACTTAATAACAATGATTTAGACTTCTCTGAACTGGAGGAGAGGCTATTTGGATAAGAACCAGTAGAAGGCAGAGGTTATGTTTTGTTGAAGATTTGATCATTATATTCAGAGGGAGGAGTACTGAGGCCAGCTGAACCTGTCAACAATAAGTGTTAGGAACAGTGGTGCTGAGAACAGCACGATCAGACAGGGATTCTATATTTTGTAACTAGGATCATCGCCATGTGACATTGGACAATGTGGACATTTTCTATAGCTCAGTTTCCTCATCTGAAAGAAGAAACATTATGTGCAGATCATTTATAAAGTCCCAGCTCTGATTTTTCCTACACTCATCCATTTAAATGACATTGAGCTGTGTGCCTGTTTTGTTGGTTTCTTGATTTTTATGAGGACTATTTATCAAGGCCTTTATCATTGTAAGAAATACTATCAAAGGCTTCTATTGCTGGGTCTTTTCAGTACCCCTCCTCATAATATACACGCACACTTCCACTTTCAACCTCTTGGATTTATGAAGTTTTCAGATATTTGTTTCAGATATTTGTTTTCTGCCTTTTACAATTCTATGGCTCTGATTTTCCTTCCTTCCTTCCTTCCTTCCTCCCTTCCTTCCTTCCTCCTTCCTTCTGCTAGAGATTAAACCCTGGGCATCATACTTCTGAGCTATATTTATTTTTATTTATTTTATTTTTGTTTTGTTTTGACAGAGTCAGGCATGATGGCACAGCCTGTAATCCCGGTCCTTGGGAGGCTGCAACGGGAGGTTCTCAGGTTGCAGGCCAGCCTCAGCAACTTATCAAGACCCTGTTTCAGAATTAGCCTAGTTCCAGGCAGAAGTTTCATTTTTTGGGACTCAAGGGGCCAGGCATCAGCTTGGGTATCAGAGAATAGCACTGTTTCTTCTCACTCATGGTATCTATTTTCTAACATCGAATTTTTGAGAGCAAAGAAATAAAAGTTTTTTCATTTGCGATTATTCCATAAGACAATAAGCAGCAATAATTTGGAAGAGAAATTAGGTTATTCCTTGGCTGACTGATGTGACACAGCAGCTTTTCAGAGCTGCAGATGTGAAAGGATCATCAAGACAGTTAACTTCCTCCCAAATGTGGCCAGTGCTATTATTAAAGAGAATGCACCATGATGTTAAAAATGCATGTGTCACTACCGGGTTCGTTTTGCAAATAGAAACTTGAACATTTTGGTTTATCTGTGGAGCACGACAGGAAATGTGAACAAACTACAGACTCCATCCTTAGTTGTGACATCGGGACCCCCGTGGCTTTGGAGAGCTGCCCCTGCTTTTCTGCACTATTCTCCCTCCCCCTGGCTGTCTGGATGAATGTTAATGAGGAACTGGACTTGAAGATCACATGCCTCCTAGAGGCTTCTTTCCTAATAAAGCCACTTCCTGAAGCCTCCTATGTCTCTTCCAGAGAGCGCATTCTTTGCTCACGCTGAGGCTAGATGAGTGTCCCTGGTTATGGAATCGGGGTGTTTCCCAGTATAGAATTGTCAACTCGCTATAAACTTAGCTTCTGACTTAATAGAACTTTAGCCCAATCGTGCTTGTGCATAATTTGAGGCAAATGATAAGACATTAAAGGTAACTTTTACATGTGAAAAATTATTCGTGTCAAAAGATAGAATAATAACAAATTTAATAACAGATCCCACGCAACTTTTGTTCATTCTATAAACTGAGGAAGCCTCCATTCTACAAAACAGAATTTTTTCCCATGGGGCAGAAGCTGAACAGTGGGTTTGATAAAGTAGGAATGAGGAAGCAGAACAATGGAGGAAAACATGATTGGTTAACATCGAGCTTTTTTTTTTTTTTTTTTTTGGTAGCACTGGGGATTAAACCCAGGGGCATTCTACCTCTGAGAATGCCTTTTTATTCTTTATTTTGGAAACAGGGTCTCACTAAGTTGCGGAGGGCCTCACAAGTTGCTGAGGCTGACCAAGAACCTGTGATCCTCCTGTCTCAGCCTCCCAGGTGCTGGGATTTACAAGCCTGTGCCACCATGCCTGGCTTCAGGTTGCTTTTTTGTAAGAGTTAAAGTAGAGGGGACTTCCTTGTGCTGACTGGTGGACTGGAATCTCCTGTGTTCAGGAGAAACAGGTCTGTTTTGAGGTCAGTCTCCTTCCCTAAACTTTTAGTTTGATTATGTGACATGTGGCATGAGTGACTCTATTTGGTCTGTTGGGGCTTAGTGCAGGAGCTTAGCCCAAAGTGCTGAGCTCCTATAATTTTTGTTTAGCAAAAGTAAGGAATAAATAAAATCCTTAAACTGGTCTTTAGCTTATTTTTTCTTTGAAATCCTATGAATTAGAAAAGAAGTCCACCTCTACTGCTCATTTGCACTCTCAACTGGAGAGTAGAGATTATTTAAAGCTCCTGTATTTTACCAAACAGTTACATCATAATGGTTTTAGAGCTGGGTAGTAAAACTGTCCAAAGTCACTAACTTCTGTATTCATTAGCCATAGTGTGTGTGTGTGTGTGTGTGTGTGTGTGTGTGTGTGTGTGTGTGTAGAGTGCTAGGAATTGAACCCAGAGGCATTCTTCCTCCGAGCTACACCCCAAGCCCTGTTTTTATTTTGAAACAGGGCCTAAGTAGCTGAGGCTGGCCTGAAACTGCAGTCCTCCTGTCTCAGCCTC
Source organism: Muscardinus avellanarius (assembly GCF_963383645.1). Classification (NCBI taxonomy): domain Eukaryota; kingdom Metazoa; phylum Chordata; class Mammalia; order Rodentia; family Gliridae; genus Muscardinus; species Muscardinus avellanarius. The sequence continues at coordinate 58,116,935 of NC_137797.1, forward strand.
CCAAGTGCTAGGATTACAAGTATGCACCACCACGCCCAGCTCAGAGCTTCTTATTTAATAAAAACCCAAAGAAGATTTGAACAACACTTAACTTTTCCTTCCAATTCAGTAATAGCAAAATATGACTGGAAAAATCAGGGCACAGTATCCTCGGTGTGGGCAGACCTGGTGGGCCATGGCTCACCCACCACCCACCGTTATGCTCTGCGAGGGTGGGGACAGCAGACGAAAGAGATGGCATGTTTGTAGGCAGGTACTGAAAAGCCAACTTTTCAGAAAAAAAATGTTACAGTGCAAAACAAATGAATAGCAACAATGAAGAAGAAGGAGAAGGAGGAAGAAAGAAAGAAAGAAAGAAAGAAAGAAAGAAAGAAAGAAAGAAGCTTTTCCATTTCATAGCTACATGAGGAGGAGGAGGAGGAGGAGGAGGAGGAGGAGGAGGAGGAGGAGGAGGAGGAGGAGGAGGAGGAGGAGGAAAGGAAGGAAGGAGCGAGCTTTTTTCTACTTCATAACTATATGAGGAGGAGAAAGAAAGAAAGAAAGAAAGAAGCTTTTCCATTTCATAGCTACATGAGGAGGAGGAGGAGGAGGAGGAGGAGGAGGAGGAGGAGGAGGAGGAAAGGAAGGAGCTTTTTTCTACTTCATAACTACATGAGGAGGAGAAAGAAAGAAAGAAAGAAAGAAAGAAAGAAAGAAAGAAAGAAAGAAAGAAAGAGAGCTTCTACACTTCATAGCTACAAGTGCCAGGGCTGATAAATGAGCCTAAGTTAGCCAATTAAGCCAGCTGTGAAGGAGACCCCAGGCAAAGACATGGCCAATCTGTGTCGGTGCCCATGATAAATAAGAGCAAAACACATTCATTTGTGCCCTTGTGCCAGCCTCTTGGACTTTTCCTGTGTACTCACAAAGAGAAATGCCTGAGTATGAGATTATACTACAAGGTGACCCGTGGCAGCCCCTGAGAGGGGTATAAAGTCCACGCCTAACGTATAAGTAAGGGAGAGTCTCTCAGCTAACTGGGGTAAAAGCTGTGAGGGTGTTTTTTTTTAAAACACATTTTAAATAAATGAAGTGAGTATTATAAATGTCCCATGACTATAATACTTTTATTCATTATATGGAACATATTAAATGTGCTCAACTAGTAGGCACGGCCCCTGTTGCCAAAATATTGAATGCTTTCATTTTAAGATGCCCTGGTACAAAATTTGGCTTTTAGCAAGAGGAGAGGGCACAAAAATGTCTTACATGTTACAGTGCTATTGGTTTTTTTATTTTAATTTAATTTTTTTATTTTTTGACAATGGAAAATGAACCCAGGGGTATTCTACCTCTGACCCACTCCCCCAGCTCATTTTATTTTATTTTATTCTAAGAATGAACTTTCTTGCTAAGTTGCTGAAACTGGCCTCAAACCAGCAATTCTCCCATCTTATCTTCCCAAGTACTGGGATTACAAGTACGTACCACAAATCCCAGCTCAAATCTTCTTCTTTAGTATTTAGTTTCTCTTGTTAGGGAGAATTTAAATTTAGTCTTTCTCCTTAGGGCGACAGTAGTGAAAAGATTGAGAAACACTGCTTTATTTATTTATTGGTCTATATTAGTCAAGGTTCACTAGATTAACAAAACTCACAGGATATGTATATGGTAAGGAAGATGTATTAAATCAGCTTACAGTCCAAAGCAGTATAGTCCCAAGTGGCTGCCTGTATATGGAGGGATGGAAGAACCAGCCACTGGTCGAGCAATCCAAGAGCTGGAGATTCAGAATCAGACTGACTGATAATGTAGTCTCAGTCCAATTTGGAAAGGCCAGGAAACTCTCTGGAGAAATGATGGTGAAATTCAGTTCAAAGAGCTGAGGACCAGCCGGGAGTGATGGCGCACGCTTGTAATCCCAGTACTTGGGAGGCTGAGACAGGAGGATCGCGATTCACAGACAGCCTCAGCTACCTACTGAGGCCCTTTACAACTTCATGAGATCCTGTTTCAAAATAAAGAATAAAAAATAGGGCTGGGGGTGTAGCTCAGAGGTAGAATGCTTCTGGGTTCAATCCCCAGTACTGTAAAACAAACAAAAACAAACAGGAACTGAGGACCAATATCCCAAGCAAGAACAAATGTGCTTTTCTAGGAAGAACCATGCAACTTTAGGCAGCTTTCTCCTTTTTATCCGTGCCCTTTGCCCATCAGAACAGTGCCATATTCGGGGTAAGACCTCCCCTTCAATGCCTTTACATAAGCCAATCATCTCATAGTCACACCCAAAAGTCACTTTCATAATCTACTAAAGTTGGCAATCCCGACTAACCATCACACATGATCTATCTAGCTAGCTAGACAGCTAGCTAGCAATTTTTCAGGCACTGGGGATCAAACCCCATGCATACTAGACAAGGGCTACCATTGATCTGTACCCCTAGCCTCAAGAAACACTGCTTTAGCATATTTATTCTTAGGTTTATGCAATAAATGGTACTTCATTTGAAACATCACTAGTTTTTGACAAGCATATTTTCTACATAACAGGATTTATTTCCTCTCACTTTTTAATGTCATTGCTTACCCTCAAATATTTGATATAAAGCAAACTTTACTGAACAAAAATAGTGCTGTGATGAATGTAACATAAAAGGTTCAACAAAGATTCCTGGTGTAAGAGTTAAATCTATCCACTAGGATGCTTAATACTTTGTGCTTAATACTTTGGGAGGGAAGAAGCCACAGACCTGCTTCTGGTATCTGAATATATGCATAACTTTGGAAGAGTAGATACTTTCCTAAAATATATGAACCCGTGAATCTGCTCTGGTACTTTCTTACACTTTTATCAGTACATTATAGTTACACGTCATAACGAGGCTAGAGTGATAGAAACGTCCATGCACACAGCACCTGGTGTGTTTCCCTCCAGATTCTATACCACTTCCTCTCCCTCCTCAGATTGCTATAGAGAATTTTTTCTATATGCATTACATTATTTGAGCTGTCTCCTTCATTTAAGTAATTAAAAGATTGATAAAATTATTTTCTATGAGGTAAGAGTCCATTTGTGGATCTGTATAGCAAATGTGTACTGAGCCTTAAAAGATGGACCGAAGAGGAATCAAACAGGAAGACTCGTGATCAGTGGGTGGGTGTTCGTATTCAGCAATCATCACCTAAGTGATTTACGTGCTATGCTGTTCCGGGGGCATGTGTGCTCTCGAGCATCCCTTATGAAGGAAGCTAGATGTGCACTTAAATGAGGGCAGAGTAATATGTATAGTATGATTAATAGTTTGTATAGAATTTGAGGGACAAGAGGGCAAGTGCAAAGAAAAAGGAAGGATGCTCTCATTTAGAGAAGAAAAGGTTGAAGAGGACAGTCAGTTGACGACAACAAAATAAAGTGAACTCGATCTTTATATTTTTTTTATTGAAAAATAAAAAGTTCAACATGAAACGGACATGGAACCCAGACCTAAAGTATCTGGACCTGTACTTGGGGCATCATTTTAAAGGACTTAAGAGAGTTTTCAGTTTGGATTCACTTACAAAAAGGTTTGTGAGACTCTTTATAAACAGATTTTGTCTCTTTAGGGTGATTAATATGGTCTCACCTATTATGAGAATAAGTACAATAAAATGATTTTTTTAAAAAAAACAACTAGAATTAGCCGGGCGTGGTGGCGCACACTTGTAATCCTAGCGTTTGGGAGACTGAGACAGGAGGATCACACAAGTTCGAAGCCAGCCTCAACTACTTAGTGAGGCTCTCAGCAACTTAGTGAGACCCTGTTTTCAAATAAAGTATAAAAGAGGTCTGGGAGTATAGCCTGAAGGTAGGGTTCCACCCCCAGTAAAACAAAACAAACAAACAAAAAACTAGAATTATTTGCATAACAGCTACAAAAGCAATCATCTGTGTTCCCACTGAATAAAGAAGGTAAGCATTTCCCTCAAGAGAGCTTGGAAACACTAACAAGAGTTTGGGTTATATATTTAGTTTCTCAGAGTAGTAGCATTCCTTCACTTGTGAACACCCGAGTGCTGCCTTCGTGCTGGCTCTGTCGCTGGCCGCTGGGGATGCTGTGATAAGCAAGGAACTGGCCCCCTTGACCTTCTGTCCTCTCCACATGCACACACCTTAAGCTCTTGTCCACACCGAGGGTGGAGGCAGAAAGGGATCATGATTCCAGAACACTCTTCCACACCTTAGAGTCTGACTCGTAAATTGTTCTTAGGTTCTCTTAGACACATTAGACCAATGTGTAGCCAATTTAAGAAAAGATAGCACACAATTCTCAGACAATATCTTAACATAGCTGAACCAGACTATCACAATAAAACAGCCATGTATGTGTGTGCGTGTGCACATGTGCGCGTGTACGTGCGTGCGTGCGTGCGTGCGTGTGTGTGTGTGTGTGTGTGTGTCTCAAGCTGTGGGAACTTTCCTGATCCTGTGTCCGCCCCCCACCCAGGCCATTCCTTGATAGAGTGCTGCTTTCACTTCCCAAAGAATACATTTTGTGCCATGTCGATACAATGTCAGATCTTATTTAGGATCACTTCATTTGAAAATTGTTAACAGTGGTTCTGTCTTGAAAATGATCCTGGGATATGTCTGTGTCCAACCAAGAGGGAGTAGCAAAGAATAGACATTCTTGCCCACCTGAAATGACAGGGGTGGGGGTACTAAATATAGGGATGGGTATAACAAAATATAGTGATCTCTGAAAAGTAGAAAGCAAATGATGTGATCGCTTTGCTTATCCTAGCTTTGAGACAGGAATCCGGTAGAAACAAGCAAAGTCCCTCAGTTGAAAAGGAGCTAGTTCCATCCATTTCCCTGTAAATGATGTAATTTTGTTCTTTATGGCTGAGTAAAATTTCATTCTGTACATATCCCATAGTTTTGTAATCCATTCATCTGTTGATGGGCATCTTGGCTGGTTCCATAGCTTGACAATTGTGAATTGTGTGGCTATGAACATAGATATGCATGCATTAGTTTGATATTTTGGTTTTCATTCTTTTGGGTAGATACTCAGAAGTGGTATTTCTGGATCATATGGTAGGTTTGTTCCCATTCTTCTGAGACTCTTCCACAATGTTTTCCAAAGTGGTTGCACTCATTTGCAATCCCACCAACAATGTATTAGAGTTCCCACTACTCCACATACTCACCAGCATTTGTTGTTTGTGTTTTGAATGACTGCCATTCTAGTTGGAGTTAGGTGAAATCTCAGGGTAGCTTTGATTTGCATCTCTCTGCTAAATGAAATTAGTCAGTCACAAAAAGTAAGAAATCAGATGTTCTCCTAATATGCAGAAGCTAGGGTAAAAAAGAGTCATAGAAGGAACTCTAGACGAAGGAGGAGAAAGCATAGATGAGCAAAGGAGGCCTAACTGGGGATGATGGGAGGGGGGAGGAAAAATCCCTAATGTACATTCACAAGCATATCAAAATCAATCACTAACCCAAATATGAGAAGGGAGGAGGGGGGAGAGGATGTGGTAGGAACTGGGGAAGGGCTAAATTAGTGATGTGTGCATGTATTCCTCTACCATCTTGTACTCCATTAAGATGTATGACTACAATGCACCAATAAAAAACTAAAATGGAGGGAAAAAGGAGCTAAAGGTCTGAGAAGACTAAGGAAGCCAGATTTCACAGAAGAGCAAACTAGAGAAAAGACTGCTGTGTGGAGAAAGTTTCAGAGATGTGAAGAGTGTCCCCCTCAAGTATTCAAGACTGTTCTGATCAGTAGAGTCACATAAGAAATTTGGCCTAGCCTGAAAATAAGCCATTCAAAAGGATTAAAGGGAACAATACCCATGCTTACTCAGAGCCAAAAGCAGAAACAGGTTCTTACCAGCCAGACTGGAAAAACACATCGTGGAACACTGGGTAGAGGGCTCTGTAGGGTCTTGCTTTAAAGAGTAGAGAATGATTAGCCCTGAATTAAACACTCTCTGGTCCTGTCTAACACATCTTAAATGAACACTTGTAAGGTTCAAACTCTTTTCAAGAAAGTATGTCTAGAACAAACCTCAAGAATAGGTATATGTATACATACATGTCTAGTACTCAGTAAGATAAAACTCACAATGTCTGCAACCTAATAAAAATACTGGGCACCAAAGAAACAAGAAAACATGACTGCCTTGTTGGCACCTGCTTTCTAGTCCCTCCCGTAGGCCCAGAGACCTAGAATAACATGGGTACTCCAGATGAAAGTTTCAGCCTCTCCCCGATATCTGAAGGGTTGGATTCTTAGAGCTTTGAAATTTCAGGGACCCAAGGAATTGGCTCCCAGACATAATAAATTACTCATTTGGATATTGAACCCGAAGAAGTCATCTTTCATCAGTGCTACTTAAAACCTTATTGCTTTAGCTATGATGATGTTCAAAGTCTGATCTGATTCTGGGGCTCTGAGCCATGACAACCTGTTTCTGTTGATGGTGGTGTCTGAAGTATAACAGTTAGCTCATATCTGCCTTCCTCAGCTTCGGATCTATCAAATGCAGTAATTTCTTGGACATTTTAATATTTATTCCAGTTGCCAATTTTTTAAAAAGCCAGTTTCTGTCTTTTGGAGCAGTGTTTTACATGCAGAGCAGGTGAGCTTTAAGGAGGACTTCCAAGAGTCTCAACTGCCGGGAACTGAGCATGCTGGCTTCGATACTAAAACCAGAACAACCCTGGGCCAGCAGAGCAGCTGGTCACCATAGCTTTAGGCTTACCTATTCTCTTACTGACTGAAATCACCATATCCTTTATCACATGGGGAAGTCTTTCAAGAGCATCCCAGTGCAGTGGCTTTTTTGACCTTTCTTTTACTTTGGACAGTGGCTGGCTCAGAGGACCTTCCCAAAACTCATGGAGCACCTCCACCAGGAGTGAGGGGCGGGATCCTGGGAAGTGTCTCTTGACCGATATGAAACGATAATGTTCCATCCTCCCTTTTCTCTTTCAAAACACTTCAAATTTTTATTTTAGTTTCTGTATCATTCTTTTGCATCATCCTGCCTTCCAAAAGAGAGAAAGACGAACAATTACCTATTTTTGACACATACAAAGTGATTTAGGAGGCACATTGCCTTAATGTCTGCTTAAAGAGGGGGAGAAAAAGGTACTGCTTCATTGTGGTACTCGGGATTTCATGGCTATTTGGATGAAAAAATAAGTGTGTCATGATGTTTCTATGGGCCTTACAATATACCACTTTTTCAGAGGATATAACAAAACTCACTTAATCCTCATAATACTGAGAGCTTGAATGCTGACTATCTTCATTTTAAGGTGGAGAAACTAAACTGCAAGTAACTTGCCCAAGGTCAGTCCTGCCTCTCACCTTCACCCCAAATAATTAGAAATGGTATTTGATACAGTAAAAAGGGTGAATGAAGCTCGTAGAAAATGATCAAAGTTTGGGGTACATTACATTTTAGCATTGAACTTTAAAATTTTCTAGAATCTAGATCACTGCTGAATTCCAGGAAACCAAAATGGCTTTTCAGAAAAAGGCTGGTCCTGCAGAGGTGGGATGGGCATTTGTTAAGTAATTACCTGATGTATCTAGTCTGCAGAAGTCAGCCAGCTCTTCTATACCATATGCACTTGCTCGAGTATAACAAGACATGTTGTGGTGTTCAAGCTTTTAAAAAATTGATACTCTTTTTTATTTTACCTAGAGTAATCAATTTTGTTTTTGTTTGACTGCCAAACAGAAAATGAAAATGTTTGTTCTTTCAGCCTTTTGTTGTTGTTGCTGTTCGCTGCTTATCTGTTTATTAAGGGTCCTTCTGGGGAAAGACCTCCAAAAAAGTCAATTAATGATTTCCTCACATCTTCTGTTGGGCTATGACCATTTGGAGAAGCTATATATATATTACTAATATATATTATTAATATATATATAGCATATATATTTATGAATATATATAATTTAGTAATATATAAAATATAGTATATATAAAATGTGTTTTAGTATATACAAAAATACTACGTATATTACAAATATATATAGATAGATAGAGCGCGCGAGTACAAGACACCATACGGCCCCTCTTTTTTGTATATATTTTTAAATTATTATCTTAATTGTACAACTTTATGGGGTGCCAGTGACAATGAGGTACACAGTGTGTAAAGTTTAAATCGGGGTAATTAACATGTCCATCTCCAATATTTAAGAAAAATGTTGGCTAACACCTAATAAGTGTATGTATTTATGATGTATAACATAATATTTCAATACATGCATACAATATATACAGAGCAAATCAGGGTAATATGTTCACATTCTTAAGTTTAAAAAAAAAAAAAAAGAGTCCTTCTAGAGTAAGTGGCATCTTGGAAATTAGTTTGAATGGCAGGCAGCGCGTCCATTTCTGATACTCCGTGGACTGTTCTTAGGTCTCCTCCTCGCCCACCCGCTCCTCCCAGCGTCAGGCCACCTGATGTTGGCGGTAGCCCCCCAGATTATGTGGAGAGAGACAGGACAAGGCAATGGCCCCTCCTCCTCTTGCACTTGTTGTGGGAGTGGTGCTGAGGACGAGGATGTTGTTCCCCTTATCAGTGAGTGTTCCCTGTAGAACTTGAAGTCTTGGCCTTTGGGTGATAGGTGAAAGTTGTGGCAGTGACCATAGTCCCTATTCTGCTGTGACAGCCAGGAAACTGAGAGCTACAGTGTGTGTGTGTGTGTGTGTGTGTGTGTGTGTGTGTGTGCATCTATACATATGCTGGGATGCTGGGATTTGAATCCCGGAATGTTTTATCTTCCAGCTACATTCTCCCAGACCAATTTTATTTTTTATTTGGAAACAGGATCTCATTGAGTTGCTGAGGGCCTTGCTAAGTTAAGTTGCTGACACTGGCTTTGTTTTTTTTTTTTTTTTTTTGGTGGTACTGGGGTTCCTGGAAGCCCTTCTACCTCCAGGCTACACTCCCAGACCTATTTTTACATTATTTATGTGAAAACAGGGTCTCCTAAGCCAGCGCGCGTGGCTGGCTTCGAACCTGCGTGATCCTCCTGTCTCTGCCTGCCAAGCGAGGGGATTACAAACGTGCGCCACCACGCCTGGCGATGACACTGGCTTTGAACCTGCAATTCTCCTGTCTCAGTCTCCCAAGTACTAGGATTGTAGACGTGCATCACCTTATGTGGCTCTGAGAGCTACATCTGAGGCTTAATTTTATTAAGTGTCTGAACTTTGGGCATTTAAACTCCTCTCATCCTTGATCTTTCTTTTATTATTTTTTTATTTTCTTAAGTCTTACATATTAATTTTTTACCAATTTATTTCATGCATTTGTAAAAAAATTTATTTCCTTAAAAAATTAAGATATAAATTATTTTCACAACTTTTTATTAAACGTTTGCGTGTGTGTGTGTGTGTGTGCATGCACACGCGCACGCGCGCGCACACGGTGATTGAACCCAGGGCCATTCTACCTCTAAGCTACACCCCCAGCCCGATTTTTTATTCTTTATTTGAAACAGGATCTCACTAAGTAGCGGAGGGCCTCACTAAGTAGCTAAGGCTGGCTGCAAACCTGCGATCGTCCTGTCTCAACCTTGTAACTACCGGGATTACAAGCATGTGCCACCATGCCCAGTTTTTTAAACATTTTGAACATAAAAATACTGAAAGAATAATTCAATGAATACCTGAATACCTTTCACTTAAAAGTTATTAACGTTTTGCTAATTTCCTTATTTTTTTAAATATATACTTCTTTTCCCTGAATTATTTTAAGATATGTCACCCTTAAATATTTCCATTTGAATCACTTAATAATAAAAAAAAATAAAAATAAGTGCTCCATAAGCACAAAGCTATAGTTATCACCAGGAAACCCCTCCTCATTTCATGTACTGGGTACACTGTCCACATTTATATTTCCCCCCCGCTATCCCAGAAACGTCTTCTATGGCCTTTTGGTTATTGGCTGACAGTTTGAAGAAAACAAACTAGATTTCAACATTCTGTTCTATTTTAGGTTCTTCTAGGTGTCCCCTTGTGATGTGATTCCGCCCACTTCTCCATCCCCTTTGTAGCCCATCCCCTTTGTAGCCCGTACACTGGAATTTACGCCTGCAGGCCTGGTAGATTGGTGGAGCGCCTTCAGGCGATGCTGTGCGCCTCAGCCTGCATCCCTGACCCACATCACTCATCTTGCCCTTCGCGCTCACACAGGGTACATGTTTGGTCACTTGGTTAAGATGGCAATCACCATATCTTTCCGTTAAGGTACATTTGTGATTATAAAATCCACAAGTACTCTGCAAAAAAAGATGCTTTGACATGGCATTAACCCCTTTTGACAACCTTCTTTCACCTGAGGATGTTAACATCGGTGCATGACTTTGGCTAAACCAGTTATATCATTGCGGATTGCAAAAGTGATTGCAATTCTAATTGTCTAAGTTCTTCTACGTCTGTTGCGGCTTTTTTTCTGGGGAAAAAAAAAAAGGACTTTACTCTTAGCTCAAGATGCTATAGTAAAGTATCATTATCTGGGTGGCTTATTAACAACTTATTTCTCACAGTTCTAGAAGCTGGAGCCCAATATGACGGTGCCAGCGTGGTCGGGGTCTCGTGAGGACCCTCTTCCTGGTTGCAGAAAGCTGACTTCTCTCCTTGAATGTGGGAAAGTGAGCTGCAGGGCTGTCTCAGATCTCTTTTATAAGAACTCGGATCCTATTAAGGGGGGGGGCTCTTCCTTCAAGATGTAAACACATTTCAAGGGCTCGCCTCTTGATAGCATCACATTGGAGTTTAGGATTTTAGCATGTGGATTCTGATGGGGACGCAAACCTTTATTAACTGGGAAGTAATTGCTCCTCTTAGATATGGTAGAACCAACGTGTAGTTTCTTTCCTTTAATTATTTTCAAGATAAGTAGCGAACATAATAGTTTAACTCCAAGGTGGCAAAGTACTGTTTTTGCTTCTCTTTTTAGCTATATCACAGAGAGGAATTTTCTTTGCTAAAATCGGCTTTTTTTTTTTTTTTTTTTTTTTTTTTTTTGTTATTTACCCATTGTTTTTATTGGTATACTGTAATCAAATCTTTTTAAAATTTTTTATTGGTGCATTGTAGTCATACATCTTAGTGGAGTACAAGATGGTAGAGGCATACATGCACACATCACTCATTTAGCCTTTCTTCAAATACCACCCCATTCCATTTCCTCCCCCTCTTCCTCATGTTTGGCTTACTGATTGACTTTATATGTTTATGAATGTACATCATGTACTTTAGGGAATTTTCCTCTTCCCCATCCCTCTTAGTTAGGTTGCCTTATTTATTCATCTATGGTTTCTCTTTTCTTATCTAGAGTTCTTCCTATGACCCGTTTTCTCCCTTGCTTCTGCATATTAGGGAGAACATTATTTTTTTTTTACTTTTTGTGACTGACTAATCTCACTTACGATAGTGTTCTCCAGTTCCATCTATTTCCTTCACAGATTTTTTTTTTATTATACCCATTAATTTATTTATTTTTTTTTACATCTTCAGCCTGATTTTATTTCTTTTTTTTATATAACAATTTTTTTATTGAACATAAATAGTATACATTTACACTATATTTGGTGCCCTCCCCCCCCGCCCACATTTCCCCCCCCACACACACCAATGGTTGTCCAGGTTAACCATGTCTTATTCATAATTTTACACATGTTCAAGTGTAGACCCTTATTAATCGAGACCGGCCTTCCTCCTCTCCTATCTTACCATCCAAACTTAGCTAGTATTTCCCCTTCAATATCTGGAGTCCCTCTGGTATTCTTTGTGTTTCCTAGTTTGGGCATATTAGAGGAAACATATGTATCTTCTTCTTCTGTGCTTGGCTGATCTCACTTAACATAATGTTCTCCAGGGCTTTCCATCTTCTTTCAAATGATATAATTTTGTTCTTCTTTATGGCTGAATAGAATTCCATTGTGTGTATTTCCCATAGTTTTGCTATCCATTCATCTGTTGATGGTGATCTGGGTTGGTTCCATATTTTGGCTATTACAAATTGTGCTGCTATGAACATAGGTATGCATATGTTGCTGTAGTTCTCTGAATTCAACTCCTTTGGAAAGATACCCAGGAGTGGTATAGCTGGATCATATGGTGGATCTATTCCCACCTTTCTTAGGAATCTCCACACAGATCTCCATAGTGGTTGAACTAGTTTGCATTCCCACCAACAGTGTAAAAGAGTTCCTCTTTCCCCACATCCTCGCCAGCATTTGTTGTTATTTGATTTCTTTATGCTTGCTACTCTGACTGGGGTTAGATGGAATCTCAGTGTAGTTTTGATTTGCATCTCCCTGATGGCCAGTGATGAAGAACATCTTTTCATGTATCTATTAGCCCTTTGTGTCTCTTCTTTTGTGAAGTGTCTATTTAGTTCATTTGCCCATTTTTTGATTGGGTTGTTTGTTTTGCTAGTGTAGAGTCTTTTGAGCTCTTTGTATACTCTGGATATTAGCCCCCTATCAGAATGGTGGCTGGTAAAGATCCTTTCCCATTCTGTAGGCTTCCTCTTTAGGTTATTGATAGTTTCCTTTGATGAGAAGAAACTTTTTAGTTTGATGTTATCCCACTTGTTTATTCTTGCTTTAATTTCCTGAGCTTTGGAGGTTTTGTTGAGAAAGTTACTGCCTGTGCCAATATGTTGTAGTGTTGAACCTATGCTTTCCTCTACTAGCTTCACAGTCTCAGGTCTAATTTCTAAGTCTTTGATCCATCTTGAGTTGATTCCTGTGTTTGGTGAGATATAGGGGTTTAGATTCATCTTTTTACAAATGGTTAGCCAGTTCTCCCAGCACCACTTGTTGAAAAGGCTGTCTTTTCTCCAGCGTATGTGTTTGGCCCCTTTGTCAAAGATTAATTGACTAAAGATGTGTGGGTTTGTTTCTGTATCTTCTATTCTAATCCACTGGTCAGTATATCTGTTTTTGTGCCAGTACCATGCTGTTTTTACTACTATTGCTCTATAGTATAGTTTGAAGTCTGGGATTGTAATGCCTCCTGCGTGTTTCTTGTTATTGAGAATTGCTTTGGCTATTTTAGGTCTTTTCTTTCTCCATATGAAATTCATGATTGATTTTTCTAGGTCTCTGAAGAATGTCACTGGTATTTTAATGGGAATTGCATTGAACCTATAGATCAGTTTTGGCAGAATGGCCATTTTGATGATATTTATTCTGCCTATCCATGAGCACGGGAGATCTTTCCATCTTCCAAGGTCTTCTTCAATTTCTTTCTTTAATGTTTTATAGTTTTTGTTGTAGAGGTCTTTTACATCTTGGGTTAGGTTTATTCCTAGGTATTTTATTGGTTTTGAGGTTATAGTGAATGGAATTGTTGTTTTTATTTCTTTCATTGTGGATTCGTTGTTGGCATAAAGAAAAGCCACTGATTTCTTTAGGTTGATTTTGTAACCTGCGACTTTGCTGAATTTGTCAATCAGGTCCAGAAGTCTTTTGGTTGAGTTCTTTGGGTCTTCCAGATAAAGGATCATGTCATCTGCGAATAAGGATAATTTTAATTCCTCTCTTCCTATGTGAATTCCTTTGATTTCCTTCTCTTGTCTGATTGCTGCAGCAAGAGTCTCAAGGACTATATTGAAAAGGAGTGGTGATAGTGGGCATCCTTGTCTTGTTCCTGACTTCAGCGGAAATTCTTGCAGTTTTTCCCCATTCAATATAATGTTGGCTTTGGGTTTGCAGTATATTGCCTTAATGATGTTGAAGTACTTTCCTTCTATCCCAATTTTTTGCAGTGTTTTTAACATAAATGGGTGTTGGATTTTGTCGAATGCTTTTTCAGCATCTATTGCTATGATGATGTGGTTTTTGTTCTTGGTTCTATTTATGTGGTGAATAACATGTATTGATTTGCGTATGTTGAACCAGCCTTGTTTTTCTGGGATGAAACCGACTTGGTCATGATGTATTATTTTCTTGATATAGTTTTGAATGCGTATAGCTAGTATTTTGTTTAGAATTTTTGCGTCTATGTTCATTAAGGATATTGGTCTGTAGTTTTCCTTTCTTGAGGTATCTTTATTTGGTTTGGGGATTAATGTGATACTGGCCTCATAGAAGGAATTTGGAAGAGTTCCATCTCTTTCAATTTCCCGGAACATGTTATGCAGTATTGGTATTAGTTGTTCACTGAAGGTTTTGTAGAATTCAGCTGGGAACCCATCTGGGCCTGGGCTTTTCTTTGGTGGAAGAATTTTTATTGCCATTTCTATTTCTTTGGTTGTTATTGGTTGGTTTAGGCTTGCTATGTCCTCTTGGCTAAGTGTAGGAAGGTTAACTGTGCTTAGAAATCTATCAATTTCTTCCAGGTTTTCAAGTCTATTGGAGTATAAATTTTTAAAGTAGTTTCTAATAATATTTTGAATTTCTTCACTATCTGTGGTGATATCTCCTTTTTCATTTCTAATTTTGATAATTTGAGTTGATTCTCTTTTTCTTTTGGTTAGGTTGGCCAGGGGTTTATCAATTCTATTAATCTTTTCAAAGAACCAACTTTTTGTTTTATTGATTCTCTGAATTGTTTTTTTGTTCTCTATTTCATTTATTTCTGCTCTAATTTTGATGATTTCTTGCCTTCTGCTGGCTTTGGGAATAGACTGTTGCAGAATTTCTAGATCCTTGAGCTGTGTCATTAGGTTCTTTACTTGGTGGTTCTCCGTCCTTTTTATGTGGGCACTCAATGCAATAAACTTTCCTCTTAGTACTGCCTTCATGGTGTCCCATAGGTTTTGGTAGGTTGTGTCTCTGTTTTCGTTTGTTTCCATAAATTTCTTTATTTCTTCCCTAATTTCTGCTCTTACCCATTCGTCATTCAATAGTGTATCATTCATTCTCCATGAATTTGAATACTTTCTTTCGAGTTTCCTGTTGTTGATTTCTACTTTTATTCCGTTGTGGTCTGAAAAGATGCAAGGAATTATATTACATTTTTTGAATTTGCTGGTATTTTCTTTGTGTCCCAGGATGTGATCAATTTTGGAGAAGGTTCCATGGGCTGCTGAGAAGAAAGTGTATTCTGTAGTTCCTGGTTGAAATACTCTGAAAATGTCTATTAGGTCCATTTGGTTTATGGTTTCCCTTAGTTCTAAAACGTCTTTACTCATCTTTTGCCTTGAAGATCGATCCAGTGGTGTGAGAGGCGTATTAAAGTCTCCCAGAATTATTGTATTTGGGTCTACTTGGGATCTTATGTCCAGAAGGGTTTGTTTTACAAATGTGGTTGCACCCATATTTGGGGCATAAATATTTACTATCATTATATCTTCTTGGTATAGTGTTCCTTTTAGTAAAAGGAGGTGCCGTGATTTGTCTCTTTTGATGTGTTTTAGTTTAAAGTCTGTTTTGTCGGATATTAGGGTTGCTACCCCTGCTCTTTTTTGGTCACTGGTGGCATGGTATATCTTTTTCCATCCTTTCACCTTCAGCCTGTGAATGTCTTTGGCTGTGAGGTGTGTTTCTTGCAGACAGCATATATTTGGATTATGTTTCCTAATCCACATTGCCAATCTATGTCTTTTGATTGGTGAGTTAAGTCCTTTGACATTAAGAGATATTATTGATATATGATTTTTGTTTTCTGCCATTTTGTGTTCTGTCTACTCTTGGGTGGTGTGATCTTTCTTCTTTACTTAAGTGGCCCACTTATTAACTTCCTCTCTTCTCTGATTCTGAAGTCTGCTTCTTTTTTCTTCCTTATGGTTTATTTCTTTAAGAATTTTCTCTAGTGTTGGCTTTGAATTCATGAATTTTTTGAGATTCTGTTTATCGTGAAAGACTTTGGATTCACCATTGATCTTGAATAGTAGTTTTGCTGGGTAGATGAGCCTTGGTTGGAAGTTATTTTCTTCCAGGGTCTGAATCACATCATACCAGTCTCTCCTAGCATTCATGACCTGGGTTGTATAGTCTGGGGTGATTCTTATTGTTTTGCCTCTATATGTCACCCGTCCTTTTGTTCTCGCTGCTTTTAAGATTCCTTCCTTGGCCTCTATATTGGTCATTTTGGTTATTATGTGGCGTGGAGTGGTCTTTCTTTGGTCCTGTCTCAGTGGAGTTCTGTATGCCTCCTGGACTTGAAGATCGAAGTCTCTTTCCAAATTTGGAAAATTCTCTGAGATTATTTCCTTGAAGATATTACAGATGCCCTTGGTCTGTACCTCTATCCCTTCCTCAATGCCTATTATCCGTAGATTAGGGCGCTTCATATTATCCCATAATTGCTGGATGTTTAGGTTTTGTTGCTGTAAAGATTTCTGTATATCGCTGACTGTGTTTTCGGTTTGGGATGTACTGTCTTCTAATATTGATATTCTGTTTTCCATTTCATCTAATCTTCCAGAGTTTCTTTCAATTGCTGTCTTCATTTCACTTATTGCCTCTTTCATTTCATTCCAGACCTCTTTCTGATTCTTTTTTAGTGTTTCTAATTCACCTTTAACCTCCTCTATACTTGTTTTGAATCCTTTCATCATATTGAACAACAAGATTCTGAACTCCCCTTCTTGCATTTCTACTAGGTCAGTATTCGTGATTTCTGCTGTCTCTTCGTAATTCCTGGTTCTCATATTTGTAGCATTCTCTGTCCTGTTTTTCTGGTTTCTACCCATCGTTCGTGAGTATTATGCTTAGTCAAATCTTAATATTAGGAGTTGGGGTATCGGCTAGTCAGCAGAGCCTTTCCAGTGTTGAGGGTGGGTGATGTGGGAGGAGCTGGGGTGATTAGTAAAGGAGTCAGATTAGGTAGAGGATATGTTTAGGTTGAGAAAGACTTTGAGTATCGTAAGGTGAAATCTTGCTAGGAATGAGAGAGAGTTAACTACTAGGACTCTTGTCGTTCGTGGAGTAATTATGAATGTAAGAGATACTTAGAGTATTAGACCAGGAGGTATATTATGTGGAAAAGTTTTGGGGGGGAAAAGTATGTAGGGTTAGTGTGGGAAGGTTTGTAAATAGGGGTGATGGAAGGAGCAGACAGACACAAAAAAAGAATAGAAAAAAAATCCACACAAGATACCAAGACTATTATGTAATCCTAGAAAAAGGGAAGAAGACCAATCAAAGGAGGAGAATGAAAATAAAGGAAGGAAAGAGGAAGAAAGAGGACAAAAGAACAAGAATAAAATAAAAGGAGCTAGCAGCTGTGTGAAATAAAAAAATAAGGCAAACTATCCAATATATATATATAAAAAACAACATGTGAAAGTAAGAGAAGTATGGGGTGAAAGAAAAAAAAATAACACAGCAATAACCATACCAAAACAAAAGCACTGTAAAAGCAATATAAAACAAAACATCCACATTAAAAGTAAAATAAACAGTCCTCCTTATTTACGCATATGGGGTCAGGCCTATATAATATGTACGTATGTGATTGCTTTAGTAACTTTCAGAATACCATCCAATGTCTCTTAGTTTTCTTTGTACTCTATTTTTTTATCTTCTTAGGTCACTCTGGGTGTTTGGACACCTTCTCTCCTTTAGCTGCTTTAGGTTTATGTGTCCGGATGTCTGGTTTCACTGTTATTTGATTCTATACAATTCACAGGTTCTGCGAAACTCTAACCTGTGGTCAGTACCTCTGCACTCACCACCCTAGACTCCAGCCTGTGCTTCCCTACGACATGGGTGGAGCATGACCAAGGTATAATTAGAACCTCCCCCTGAGGTCCTGTGCAGATATTGTGGCCCGATGGATTTTCCTGTGTCTCTGGAAATTCCAGCTGGGTTAGCCGGTGTGGTCCCAAGATGTACCCTGGGAAAATGGGTGCTGGTTCCTGGGTGCCCACGCTTGCTGCCAGAGCTCTGCCTATTCCAAGGGTGCAGGCTGGGTGTGCTGCTTTTACTGGAACCAGGAGTGAGTGGATGCAGCTGTCTGTTGCTGCTGGTATGCTCTTCCAAGGTGTATTGAGCTGAGTTCTCGTTCTCGCTTAGAATTAAGCCTCTGGCTAGCAGGAGGGTGGGAACACCCAGCGGTGGGCCAGGAGTGCAGGATAGGTGCTCAAGGATCCAGTGCGTGGTGCCCAGTAAAGGCCTCTGCCTCCCGCGGGACGTAGAAACTGGGGGTGCCCCAAGGAGATTTCCAGTTTACACAGGGCTTTCGCAGCCTTGAAGGCAGTCTCTGGCAAGGTGGCGGGGGGGGGGGGGAGCTAGACACCCAGGTAGGCTCCAATTTAGTGGAGAGAGTGGGACAGGCAATGACTGCTAGCAGGGAACCGGGGCGCCGACAAGGTGCGCAGAGGGGAGTGTTCGGGTCTGAGGCTTGGGCGTGCTGGGGGGTTGGAGTGCAGCGCACGCTAGGGTCCGCACTTCCCGTTGCCTGCAGGTACCTGTCTTCCTTGGTCCAGGATTCGTGGGAGTCTCTATGCTGTTGTGATCCAGTCGCTGGTGGGCACACAGAATTCTGACGTGGGAGCTGCTCGCTGTTTTCAGTCCCGGATTATCTTGCTGCGGGACTATCGGGGCTATCGGGCAGGCAGCTCCGCGGGCCCGCGAAAGCAGCCCGCGGCCGCCGATCAGCGTTTGCAGCTGGTCCGGTGTCCGGGTCTATGTTCTTCTTCTTCTTCAAGTTCAGAGTTCCCCCGAGGTACCAGGATTTGTTTTGGTTCCTGGTATGTATTTTTTTTTTTTGTTGATTAAGACACAGCTTTCTAAGTATCTGAAGTTTTATTTGCTTCAGCTACTGAGGAGTACTGTGTCCCTCAGTCGCCATTTTGAAAAAAAATCGGCTTGTTTTTGACACTCAAATTATTTCAGATTTAGCTAGTTATATCCTCTTCAAACCTATACTCCTGTGTTTTGCTGAAGTATCTATTATCTCTGAGGGCTTTTCTTTTAACCATTTGGCTCCACAAGCTGCCTTTGACTCATTTTTTACTTTGACTCTTTCATACCTGGAACCAGCCATTTGTAGGGCACCCTGATTTCTTTAGTGGGGAGTGGTGTGTGGGAGCCAACATCTGGGTTCTCAGGATGCTCACAGTCCCAGGCAATTCTTGTTTCTAGCCCCTTTGACTGGACAGTGTTATAAAATATTTGTGTTTCCAACTGTTGAGTTCATACTGATACTTATAATTCTAAGTTAATATTACAAAGTTTTTCTTAACTGGAATTTAATTTATATGTATTGCCTTACATTAAATGAACAACATTGATTTTATATATATAATATATGTGTGTGTGTGTGTGTGTGTGTGTGTGTGTGTATATATATATATATATTTTTTTTTTTTGGTGGTACTGGGGTTCCTGGAAACCCTTCTACCTCCGGGCTACACTCCCAGACCTATTTTATATTTTTATTTGGAAACAGGGTCTCTTGAGCCAGCGAGGTTGGCTTCGAACCTGCGCGATCCTCCTGTCTCCGCCTCCCAAGCTCAGGGATTACAAGCGTGCGCCACCACGCCCAGCGTTGCTTTTTTTTTTAGAACTAATTTTAAAATGGTCAATTATTTATTTAGTGATCCTATAAATTGCTATTATAGTTTTTGGGAAAATTTTAAGAGTATTTTAGAGCAGTTGTTTAACATTGTCACCTTGAGATTAGAGCTTAAGCCTGTTTTTGGAGAATTATATATGCTAATATGATTTTTACATGCTTATTCAGTAAAACAAGCAGACAGGGAACACACTTCCCTGGATATCCGTGTATTCAGTCTCAGACTTCAGGCATTTTATCACCTCAAAACTTTCCTATCTTTGAGTAGGAAGAGTATTTTATTTTAGTACTTTGAGTCTTATAGTTCTTAACAGTGGCCACCAGTGACTGCTTACTGGCAGATCTAGTGGGCACTTGTACTTTTCTTAGCCCCTAACAGTTTTCCTTCTTAAAACTTCACCTGCTAGGCTTCTGTGATTCTGGTAAACTCTGGTTTTCCTTCTGGATCTGAAAGCTACTCAGCTTCCTTTTTCAGCATTCACTGAGATTAGGGGATCTGAGGCAGAATAAGCACTCCATAGCTGTCTGACCCCAGAGTCACTCGACTTCAGTTGTTATTACACAAGACAGGTAATACCTTGCCTGTCTACCTTGTTGGAAGGCTCAAATGAGACACTGTACAATTATGTTATCAAGTATTCACAAGTGTCAGATGAGTCACTTTTCTTTCTAGTAAAAAAATATCAGGCTAATTATCTGAGTTATAGGATATAGTTTTCTATGATATGAGAATACTTGCCCCTGGTGGTAATTTCCCTTCCAGGTTGGATATGCCAACTAATCCCAATGCCCAGCCCTTTTGTTTGCAGCCACTTCCACCATTGGAAATGTCCTTCCTGGTACTGGCTTTCCCTCCCCTCCCCCTCGCCACTTGGTTTTGTTGCCAACTATTTCCTCACAAGAGTACCCTGTGTGCTAGACTTTCGGTCACAACTACTCAAATTTCCTTTCCCTTCTCCCTTCAGGGCCATGCAAGAGCTCATATTCTCAACCCCTTCCTTGGGAGTCCCCATTGTCCCAATTCGAGTTTCTGCCACTCAAGGAAAGTGTCCCCTCCACCCCTCAGTTCATGGTCTTATCACCATAACTTTATGCCTCAGTTGGGGATCCCCTTTCCATCCCTAGAAGCCTCTAAGCTTCTGACCCTGGCAGTGCTAATTACCTCTAGTGACTTAGAAACTAGGAGTATTACATGCTATGCTATTCTTGAGCTCAGTGGACTGAGCCTGCAGGTGTAAGGCAAGTTCAGTTCCTGGCTAAAGCAAAGAAACCATGTTTCATCTAGGCCAGCTACTCAGTTGTTCTCATCGAACCACAAGGAACATCACCACATGAGAGCTTTCCTCACTTCTACCTTAGCTCTACTGAGTCAGAATCTCTGGGGTGGAGCCCTGAAATAGCAATTTAAGAAGTCCTCCAGGTGAACCTGGGCCTGGTGGTACATACCTCTACTAGTACTTGGGAGGCTGAGACATGAGTATAGTAGGTTTAAGGCCAGCATGAGGTAATTTAGTAAGACCCTGTTTCCAAGTAAAAAAGGGCTGGGGTCTAAATAAAAAGGATTCAAATTAAAAGGCCAGAGGTGGAATGCCCCAGGTAAATCTCCAGTCACAAAAATTTGAGACTCCTTCTAAAGAGTGTACGTTGGCTGGGTGTGGTGGCACACCCTTGTAATCCCCGTGCTTGGGAGGCACTTAAGAGACCCTATTTCCAAAAATAAAAAAAATGTATAAAATAGGTCTGGGAGTGTAGCCCGGAGATAGAAGGGCTTCCATGAACCCCAGTACCAACAAAAATAAATAAATAAATAAATAAATAAATAAATAAATAAATAAATAGTGTATGTTGAAATTTTCAGTGTACTTTCTCATGGAAACAGTGTCATAAGTAGTATTTGTAGTCATATCATGTACATTATTAAGTTTTAATTTAGTTAAATGTGAAGGTAAGCCTGTACGTGGGTCTGACCACCATTTGTTCTTGGTTTTAGTCAAATTGTTTAGCAAGTAAATCACTCACCTTATTTACAAACATTTGGGCTATAACCCTTTCAGGAATGCATAAGCTAGAAAGCATTTGGAAAATGCAAGATGTAGTGATTTTATATTACTTCTATTATTTGCTAATTATAATTCATGTCAACACAGAAAGGGTGTGTTGCAACAGGCATCCAAAAACATATGCAATGGTAGAAACATAACGAAATGAAAATTACCTTCTTGCCCTTTTTATGATGAAAATGTCTTCCTCCTGACTTCCTCTTTCCTGCTCCTGGTTCCGCTATTAAAATTCATTCCCAGCCACTGAGAGCTTATTTCTTATTACAGCCAGGATTCTGGAACAATGAGATCTATTTTAATCTCTAGCTTGAGATGCAGTAAGGAAGGTAAACAGTTACCTCATTTCAAGTCTGTGGAATTTCCAGTGGTTTCTGAGACTTATGTAAGTTCTTCCCTGTCCCAGGGTCAAGGGCGGGAGTGGCAAATTCTTTTCCTCTTGGTAGATTTCTAATAACTGAACATCTCACTGTCTCTTGGTGGTAAGCTTCAAAAACAGTTTCTATGTGAGTTTAACATTTATTCATGGAATACAACTCACTTATTAATACTCAGAATAAACTTTGACTTTTTTAGTTGATAATAAGCCAAAGAGAAACGGGATTCAATTTGTCTGAACAGTGGCTCTTTGTGATCATAACTGTCAAAAATTTGTTGCTTTTTGTTATCATTGTAGTTGTTTTTCTCTTTTACCTCTTAGCACAGAAGAGTAGCTACAGATTCTTGAGCTTGTACAAATTTTAACCCCAGGTTACCATTTCTCCCCTGCGATCAGCAAACCTTTCATTCAGTAGGTGTCTGACTACTGAATCGTTGGCATATCACGCACTCTGCTAGTCTCTGAGGATACAAAATCAAGTAACACTCTTCCCCTGCCTCCAAGATGCTTATGATTTAACATTAATAAAAATGAACATGAATTGAGAGTTGGGAATTATTAGACTCTAGATTTCAATTGACAGCCACCCAGGGGAGTTTATTTCAGGATTAGGGTTACCCAGATATTCCAAGGATAAATGGTTCTTGGAAATAGGACTAGGAACTGCATTGAAATTCTATATTTCTAACCTGTACTCTTTCCTCTGGAATCTGTCTCATTTCTCCTCCCTGTCTGTCTCCATGTCCTTGTTTCTCTTTCTCCTTCCCCACCTTTATCTTTCTTTCATTTCCCATGGAAGAGCTCTTCTTGGCTTAATTTGGGTCAGGCGGCCTTCCCTAGACCAGCCATCTGTGGCCACGAAAAAACTGTATGCATGGGATAGAAGAGGGGAGAGATAGAATGTGAAGAAGAAAGGGAGTCTAAGCAGATAAAGATATTCCTCTGCCAGGTCTGTGCACTTTATATTCACTCCTTCTCTTAATCTACACAGTAGCCCAATTTCATAGCTATAGAAAGCAAATTTTAGAAAGATCCATTAACCTACCCAACTGTCACCACTAGTAAGTGTCATAACTAGGATACCAGCCCACTATTTTTGTGATTCATTAACCTACCCAACTGTCACCACTAGTAAGTGTCATAACTAGGATACCAGCCCACTATTTTTGTGATTTTCCTCAGTGGAAGCACTACAGTACTTAAGGGTTACACTGTAGTGTTGAAGAACTACGATAAACAAGTATATATAAAAGTCTTCAACAGAGTGCCTAAGGACATTGTACTAGTCCACTTTTCAGCACTGCAATAAAATACCTGAGATAATTAAATTATAAAGATGAATGGTTCATTTTAGTTCATGGTTCTGGAGGATTCCATTCATGAATGATTAGCCTCATTGTTTGAGCCCTGGGCAAGACAATACTGTTTATCTCACAAGCCAGGGAGAAAGAGGAAAAGATGATGGTCCCACAACCCTTTGAAGGCACAACCCCAGGGACTTCGAGACTTCCCACTAGGTTCCACCTCCTAACAATCTACTCCCTCCTTATAGCACCACGGCTTCAACACATGGGCCTTGGGGGACACTCGGAATGGGAAAGAGAATTGCTTTTCACCCACTCTAACAGATTCTTTGTTATGGCTAAGGTTAAGGGGCATGAGCAGAACAGAAGGGGAAAACTAAGGGTCTAGGGAGAGCCCAAATCATGCAGATCCTGATCTGGCAAACTAAGGGATTTGAATTTTATGCTAAAATCTTCAGAATACGTTTGATGGAATTTGAGCATAAGAGAATATTACATGGGAATATTCATGGCTGAGTGAGGTCAGTGTGGCCATTCTGGGCAGGATTTGTAGGGGAGAAGACAACAGATTAGGAATTTTAGGCTTTGGTGCTTGGAGGATGTGATGAGGGTCTGAACAAGGCACAGGAATTGGAGGATTTAAGTCAAAGACCAGGGAGAAGCCACAGCTGAGAGACCAGATGTAGGTGAGAGTAAGAAGCTAGGAGATCAAAGATGTTCCCTGGAATTCTTAGTTCACCAAGACAAGGAACCCTAGAAGGCAGGTTGTATTTGAACAGGAGATAGAAAGAACAAAGGAAAGTAAACTCAGGTGTAGGCAGCTTGAACATAAGTAACTTGCACATGCGAATCTGCTGAAGGGATTGGGAACCACAGCGCAGACAAAAGCAGAGATCTGTATGTGGACCGGAACTCTGCAGGGCTTCGTGTTTGATCTTAAATGAAGCTATGGGGATAGAGATGATCTCCCAGGGGTAGTTTGTTGGGAGGAAGAAAAGCAAGCCAAATTGAGAACTCCGTTCCCACTGCTTAAAGGTCTAGTTGGAGGTAGAAAGTTTGAGTTGATTAACTTACTTAATTCTACTTTTATAGATGCCTGTCATATATAAAATATAGCTTACCAGGTATCAAAACTAACCTCAGCATGACACTCTAAAACTATGTGCCATGTAAATTTATTTTAGTTCTGAAAGCAATTTAGGTTTTAACAAGGGTGAAGTGGTAAGGGGAGAAAGATAGACTGAGCAGTTGGAAAAGGAGCCTGAAAACCTTCCCATTCAGTGCAGAGATCCCTGAGATCCTGTGGGAGGTGATTCACCACGTGGGACATTTCTAGCACAGGGAGTTCCTCGTTTTCGAGGTAACTCGTTGTTTTCGGGGCAGGTTTAAAGCGGTAGTATCAGAATTGCCTTTCTGCTACTTGTAAGTCTGCTGAGGGCCCTGGAGCTTCTCTGATCCACCCTAGTCTGTGTGTTGAGAATGGGCTGTCCAGGTGCCCCAAAGCCTTTCTGGCAGGCTGTAAATCAGCATGTGGTTATGAGGCAGAAGTGGCCCTCAACTTCAGATCAGGATGTCACCTCTGGGTGCCCTGGGCTCTGGCTTCCCTCAGCCACTTTTCTGTTGCAGATGTTTGGGGCTCACTTTGCATGTCTTCCTCCCAAGTTCATTTTCAAGTAGAGGTGCCTATAATTGAATACATTTTTTCCTGTGGAATGTAGACTCACTATTTTTGAAGCCAAGCACTAAATGAAATTTATGGATGGCCATGGTTTTAGACTGAGTACTAGGCCCCAGCAGACTAAGCCAAAATGGAATCACTAATGCTAATGGCCACAGAATCAAACTGAAACTCAAAACTGGAAAATCCCCAAACCACTTTTTCCTAAAAACATGAGATTCACAGCAACCAGTTGAACAGGACCCAGTCAACCAGAGCTGGCACAGTCCGGCAGTCCCTTCACCTTCAGCTGCCTGAGGAAAGTCACCTGAAGTGACCTGATGTCAACCATTCTGCTTTTAAATTGTGCACCATGCTATTTTCTTGTTCTTGCTCAAGCCACTGTACAAAAACTGACTGTTCTGCCATGTCCAACAGAGTACCTTTCTAATTTTAGATGGGATTCTGCCCAACTCATCCATCACTAATAAAAGCCAATGTGAGCCTTACAATCAATGTGATGAAATTTTGTTTTTGATACAAATGGTGAGAAACCCCAGTCAAAATATTTTAAGTTTAGCAACCAACTAGGCAGTTTTAGGACACACTTATTAGTTGTTTCCATGAGTCTTATGGCAAAATGAGTCCATTTGTTCACTACATAATTGAAGACCTACTCCCAGCTGAGTGATCTGAGATGGAGAAAACATAGCCAAAATAAACACACCACCTTGAGGAACGTATTTACCTTTTACTAATTGAAATAGGTTGGCAGTGCACCTTGTCCTTTTTATTTGAAAATGATATTGGGCATCCAATTTGAAGTAGTTTATAGTCCGTGCATTTGCCTTGTTCAGAGCCATGGCAAATCTGATGATGTTTTCACTTTTTTTCTGAGAGTAGAAGGATCAGTTTGCCCAGAGTGGAGCCCAGTCTGGCCCCTCTGGAGCCTCAGGCGTACAATGGCTTCTTCCTTTCCTCCTCAATTGTTAGACTTAGACTGTTCATTGCATTTTGCCCTGTGTCTGGGGACAAAGGTGAATGTGTTTGATCAGATAACAACTGGCTTTTCAAAGGTCTATTTGGTATATTGTTCAGGCTTTAAGTTGGAAACAAAGCAAACTTTCTCTGCAACTTAGTTAACCCAAGGGTGAATATTTTTCAAAGCAGATTATTTTCAGATACAGCACATTTTAAAAACACACATACAAAAAGACCGAAGTAGTAAGAGGGAAATTAATGACTGCTCTTTTTTCTTTTCTTTTCTAGTACTAGAGATTGAACCCAGGGACCTTGAACCCTAAGGGCATTCTACCTCTGAACTTCATCCCTAGCCCTTTTTTATATTTTAAATTGAAATAGGGTCTCACGAGGTTGCTAAGAGTCTTGCTACATTGTTGAGATTGTCCTTGAACCTAAGACAATCTCAGCCCCCAAGTACTGGGATTGTAGGCATGCACTGTCACACCCAGCTTGCTCTTAATGAACATTTACAGTAATACAGTACTTAACTTGGAAAACATATGTTGGAGTGAGTGCTGAAACCATGTGCCTGTCACCACCCTTTATTGTATTACCTGTGTTCCACTTACAGGCTGTTGGGCCACTAATTTCATGAACATCATCTGTGGGAACACACGCCTCATTTAAAAATCCCAGTTGCTGTGCAGAAATGCCAGAAGGGTTCCTCCAAGATGTTTTGCAGAGTCATTTTGCATTCTACTGATGAGGCTAATAAAATAAAGACAGTGACATTACCATTCTTGCACTTAAGGTTACAAGCATTAAGTAAATTCTTGGATGTAAAACACATTAAATAATTGTTTTCAACAGTCAGATGACTACCTGATGAGGAAAATACTGTTGATTATCCCTATATTACTGATGAGAAACTGAGATGTGGAAGCTGGGCGTGGTGGCGCATGCTTGTAATCCCAGCATTCGGGAGGCTGAGATAGGAGGATCGTGGTTCGCAGACAGCCTCAGCTACTTAGTGAGGCCCTCTGCAACTCAGTGAGACCCTGTTTCAAAATAAAGAATAAAAGTAGGGCTCAGAGATAGAATGCTCCTGGGTTTCATCCTCAGTACTGCAAGAAGAAGAAGAAGAAGAAGGAGAAGGAGAAGGAGAAGGAGAAGGAGAAGGAGAAGGAGAGGAGGAGGAGGAGGGGGGGGAGGAGGAGGAAAAAGAAAAGCAAGGAAGGAAGGAAGGAACGAACGAACGAACTGAGGCATGGGGAGATAAAAGAATGTGTTGAAAGTCCTGCAACTACCAACTGACTGATCCATGATTCAAACCCAGGGAGTCTGATCCTAGTTTCTCTGTTTGTTTGTTTGGTTTTGGTTTTGGTTTTTTTACTCAGAACCCTGAGCAAGTCAGGGTTTAACCTATTGTACCACCAAGGATGCTCTTCTGTGTAATACTCTAGCTGAACTAAAGTTTATAAGAGAACTCACAGAGCCCTAGATATTTCCATATTTTTGTTATCCAACAAGGGGGAAAAAAGCCAAGATCATATATGGGATTTTGGAAAAACTGCCAATTAAAAGTGTGTGTGTGTGTGTGTGTGTGTGTGTGTGTGCGCGCGCGCAGTACTAGGGATGGAACCCAGGGGCATTCTACCTCCAAGCTAAACCCTCAGCCCTATTTTTTATTCTTTTAATTTTGAAATAGGGTCTAACTTATAGAAGGCCTCCCTAAGTAGCTGAGGCTAGCCGCAAACCCAGATCCTTCTGTCTCAGCCTCCCACGTACTGTGATTACAAGCATGCGGTGCACAACCACACCTGTCTTGTTCTTAACTGCTATACGAGACCACTTCCCAATCTCCAGCACAACCGCTCTGCCTGCCCTCCACCACCCCAAGTTTCCTGTTTTGCTCCATTTAGTTGGAATGGCCCCACTTATGTGAAGGATGATAAAATGATTCTTAACATTATTTTCTAAAACAAGGACTCGGAACCCTGAGCAAGTCAGGGTTTAACCTATTGTACCACCAAGGATGCTCTTCTGTGTATACTGTGTTGAACTAAAGTTCATAAGAGAACTCACAGAGCTCTAGACATTCCAGTATTTTTGTTATCCAACAAGGGGAAAAAAGAGCCAAGATCATATATGGCATTTTGGGAAAACCGCCAATTAAAAATGGTATATATTTAGCTGGATGTGTTGGCGCACGCTTGTAATCCCAGGAGCTGGAAGGCTGAGATGGAAGAATTGCAAGTTCTCAGCCAGCCTCAGCAACTTAATGAGGCCCTCTGAAACTTAGTGAGAACTTGTTTCATAATAAAGAATAAAAAAAAATAGAGCTGGGGGTATAACTTGGAGGTAGAATGCCCCTAGGTTCAATCCCCGTACCACAAAAAACATATATATTTATTTGATGTCTGATGAGATTAGAATATTTCTACTTTTTATTTTATATTTTATGTGATTCATTTCCAGCTTTTTAAAGTTTGTGTTTTAAATGACATGTTTAAAATGAACATTGCTTTGTTTTTAAGGATGCATTTCTCTCACATTGCTGATAGCACTGATGAATCTGGTGGATAAAGGAAAGAAGGCTAGCCGAGCACGGTGGTGCACACCTATAACCCCAGTACTTAGGAGGCCGAGACAGAAAGATTGCAGATGAGATGCCAGCCTTAGCAACTTAGAGAGAACTTGTTTCAAAATAAAAAGGGCTAGGGGTTGAGCTTAGAGGTAGAATGCCTCTAGGTTCAATCCCCAGTATACTCCCTCCCCACCCCCCCGCCAAAAAAAGGAATATGCTACCTTTCTAAATTGCTAACAGAAGCTAACAGCTATACAGTAATATTATAGTAAACCTGTGAGTGGTATTTTTTTCTGCCTTATTTAATGCAAAACTTCAGAGCCCTTTGGGTAGACCCTTATCTTGGTTTTATTCTCCCCTCACACATATGTATGTGTATACACACACACACACACACACACACACACACACACAGCAGCAGCAGCAGCAGCAGCAGCAGAAGAAGAAGAAGAAGAAGAAGAAGAAGAAGAACAACAACAACAACAACAACAACAACAACAACAACAACAACA
Organism: Muscardinus avellanarius; assembly: GCF_963383645.1. NCBI lineage: Eukaryota > Metazoa > Chordata > Mammalia > Rodentia > Gliridae > Muscardinus > Muscardinus avellanarius. The sequence continues at coordinate 58,145,873 of NC_137797.1, forward strand.
ACAACAACTTTGGCCTTTCTGGCCTTTTGTGGCCTTACAGACTCTGGAATCCCTCCAGAGTCTGCCAGACACAGACATTTCTTTAGTTAAATACAGAAGTTGGACATTGAAGATAGTAATAGTTTTGCCAAGGGGACTGGGAGTATAGTTGAAAGAAGATCTCTAAAAGCAACACTCAGCCAGGCATGGTGACACAAGCTTATAATCCCAGCATTTGGGAGGCTGAGCCGGGAGGATCCTGGTTCATAGACAGTCTCAGCTATTTAATAAGGCCCTTTGCAATTCAGTGAGACCATGTTTCAAAATAAATAATAAAAACTAGGGCTGGGGGTATAGCTCAGAGGTAGAATGCCCCTGGGTTCCATTCCCAGTACCGCAAAATAAATAAATAAATAAATAAATAAGCAACGCTTTTTATTTCTTACTATGATAAAGTTTATTTCTAAACAGGCAATATGAAGAAGACATTGGTATTTCTGTGGGGAGGTCTATAAGACACCATTATGCCTTCTTTTGATCTTTAGTGTTTGTTTTTTATCCTCAGTTACTTAGTTATATTGAGGAGATGTATAGATGACAAAGATGGCTGGAAAATGCTACTAGCTAAATTTACCCCATCTGGCATGGCTGTTAATGACAAGATGCGTACCTGCCTTTCTCTCTTTCCCTTCACCTGTGCATTGCATGTAACCATGTAAAATTGCTGATCTTCTGCTTCTGGTCTACAGAAACAATTTCAGAAAATTCAGCTTAATCATTAAGTTCAGGGGTCAGTCTACATTTTCTCTAAAGGTCTAGAGAGTGAAGAACTTAGGTTGTGTGGGCCAGAAAGTCTCTGTCTTTACAGTTCAGAGGCTGTCACAGTGCAAAAGCTACCACAGACAATCGACAGATGAGGCTGGATTCCAACAAAACACTGAACACTGACATTTGAATTTTATATGCTTTTAGCATGTCATGAAATCTTCTTTTATTTTTTCAATGACTCAGAAGATAAAAACCATTCTTAGCTTGCGAGCCACACAAAAAGTTATCCCATAGTCAATGACCATTGGCCAACCCCTGGTTAGGGCACACTTAGCCACCACTACCTGTGTCATTTCTGGTACTTTGAAACTTTCTGTTCAGTGACCTACATCAATTTCAGTACCTCATCTCCCAGAACTTTCCAACTCCAAGACTTGTGCTGCCTCCCTATTTCCCTTCATAGTCAGTGATATCCCATCTGTCCACTCTGCCATTTTGGAACCTGAATGCCATCCTTTCTGTGATCCTCTTTACAATCTATGTCTGACAAGTTTTGCAGGGCTTCTCAGTTAACTTGCCTCCTCTCTAACCCTGTTCCCCTCTACCCTGAGCCAATGCTTGGTTCATGATCTCTTTGTCACTTGGACAGAGACCCTGTCTAATTTCCTTGCCTTTGTTTTAATCCTATATAATCCATACTCCATTGGGCTGCTAGTGTTGTTTTTCTAATAACATCGGTGGTCACATCATTCCCCTGTCTAAATTAGCTTAAGACTCCTCCCACTAGATATAGGCTCTGTAGAATAAAGTTCTTGTAGAATCTCATGGTCTACTCCTAAGGAAGCTCCATCCTCTGGGCCCAGCTCCTCTTTATTGGTTTCACATGGCTATTTTCACAGGCCATTCCTCTAGCAGGAGAGCCTTTCTTTGACTTTTCTCCAAATATTGATGTCATCCTTTATTTAGTGAGATTGAACTCAGATGCCACCCTATCTGTGACACTTTCTGCAACTCTTCTCTTATGGACCTGTCTCCTCTGCCTCCTCAGATCCCCTGTGACACACACCTCAACTCTGCTATGGGGCTGAGAAAATTGCAGTTTTTCATAAGAAAGTTCAATGGACTGAAAGTTTGTGCCGCCCCCCCCCCACCACAATCCTATGTTGAAACCTACCCCCAGTGTGATAACAGCGGGACTTTTGGGAGGTGATTTCGCCTTGACCATGGAGCTCTCCTGAGCGGGGTCGATGCCATTATAAAAGAGGCCCAGAGAGTTCCCTTGACATTTTCACCATGTGAAACTGCAGCAAGAATACAGCTGTCCACGAACCAGGAAACCCTCACTAGATACAGAATCTGTCAGCACCTTGCACTGGGCCTTCCCAGTATCCAGAACTGTGAGAGAGAAAATTCTGATGTTTAGAAACTCCCCAGGTTTATAGCACTCTGCTCTAGAAGCCTGAATATATGACAGCAGAAGTCCTCCCTGGAGCAAATGACTATGGGCTTCTTCAGAGTGCAAACCACATACAACACTTCTTGACTTGTCCCTGCTTAAGTACACAATAAACACTTTATATGAGTCAGTTTGCTCTATATATCTAATCACCTTCATGATTTTCTTATTAAGTCGCAAAGATCTAATTGCAGTGTTGCTGATTCAACTGCCAATGTTCTCAAGTTGGTCAATGGCAGAAGACGGCAGGGTGAGCTCTGGGCAATCTAGCAAGGACGTGTCCCATCTCCGTGGAGCAGCCTCCCCACAGGTCCTGCTGTTTGTTCATAAGAGAAGTGAGAAAAGTAGATTTTAATTTAAATATCTCACATTTTAAATATTGGAAACCAATTTACGTTTAAAAAATACTTTGCAGGCAGAAGAAATTTAAATACCAGCTCATCTATCAGCTAAATGTGGCCCTCAAGACCCCATTTTGCAACCCCAACTGGCTGCAGCTCTTCAGTAGCGGCAGACAGGGCTTGGGAGCTGAGAGATATAGGGCTGTCTATGGAGAGAAGGACCTTTTAGCCTTTTTCACTAGGAGATATCTAGTCAACCTTCTAAACTGTGAAAGCCAAACACCAGGGAAGATTTGTCTCATTCTATCCTTTTCCCACTCTGGTAAGACCTGCCTGCTGTTAATTGCATTGTTTGGGAGGTTGGGGGGGGGAACTCCTGTGTCCCCTCCCCTGGAGGTGCTACTGAAGCTGTCTGGGAGAAGCTGCTGATGGGAGCTCTTGCTGACCATCCAGCTGGTTTTGCTGATGGATGTTATCAAAAGATTTGGTTGCCTGTCAGAGCCATGATTTGCCAGTACCCCAAGAATGGAAGGTTAGTATCTCATTGAAAGCTAAGAATTAAGTTGCCCTTATGCCAAAGCCCATCTGGGTGGTTAGTAACTACTTCAGAGAACAACATGAAACACTGCCTAAGAGATTATCTAGAAGGGAGAATTTTCATAACTGATGGCTGCGTTTGGTCTCCCATAAAGAATTCACTTCCCCCATAAGACATTTTTCTGTATGATTCTCAATTATATACAAGTCATCAATATCTCACTTCACTGGATGCCCTTATCCTTAAGCAGCATTAACACTTAGTGTAAATATATATATATATATATATATATATATATATATATATATATATATTTTTTTTTTTTTTTGGCCTAAACTGTTTAGGCCCTTATACTTTCTTTAAAAGCCATATATAATTTTCTATGTTGTCTTTTTCTGTGAACCTGAGACCTGAGCTTCTGAACCCAAAAGGCTTAGGGCCCAGAGCTGGTGCCCATGAACAGATGTGAGTGGGAATTTGTAACCAAGTGGGATTTTTCCAATGCATAGAGCACCATCATACAGGAAGTTTGAGAAGAGGGCTCAGAGGAGTGAGTGGTCTTGCTAAAGGCCTCTCTGTTCTGGGCAAAATCATACAATACCCCTCAAAGGCTCTGGATGCCTGGAGGTGGGCTATGTTCCAGAGGCAGCAGAGGGATGCTGATGGAAGGGGAGGGAGGGAAGAGGATGTTCTCTAAGTTGGATGGCTGGAGAAAGTCCCTGGGGCCTGGCAGAAGAGGCAGCTGGTTTTTTATTTGATCTTTTGTTATTAAATATGTTGAGTGTTCACTATGTGCCAGGCACTGGTGAATACTTTTCATGCTAGAACATTTAATTCTCACAACTCTTCTGTGATGGAAAATAACTATTGTCTTCCCCACCTTAGAGGGAGAAAGTAACTTGCCCAGGAACACATGGCTAGAGCTAGTAATTAGTACAGAACAAATTTGAACTAGGTCAATCTGACCATTGTCTTTGCCCCTGCCTTCTGCACTATACTGACTGCCACATGGCGGGGGGGAGGAGGAGTTGGAATTTAATGACTTGGCAATTGTCATGTATTTAGTTCATGGTACATGGGAGTCTTTTTTTTAAAAATGCCATCTAGCAGTGCATAGTAATGCTCATCCAAGGATATCCTCAGCAACTTAGTGAAATCCTGTTTCAAAATAAATAAAAAGGGCCAGGCATGGTGGTACATGCTTGTAATCCCAGCATTTAGGAGGTTGAGACAGGGGGATCACGGTTTGCAGACAGCCTCAGCTCTTTAGTGAGACCCTTTGCAACTCAGTGAGACCTTGTTTCAAAAATAAAGAATAAAAAATAGGGCTGGGAGTAAAGCTTGGAGGTAGAATGCCCCTGATTCCATCCCCAGTACCGCCAAAAATAAAATATAAATAAATAAATAAATAAATAAATAAATAAATAAGGCTGAACATATACCTTAGAAGTAGAATGCCCCAAGTTCTATTCCCCAGCACCCTCCAAAAATAAAAATGTCAACTGTGGCTGTCTTTGTTGTTTAACTATCTTTTGTAAATCCATTTGAAAATGGCCACAACTATGAGTTCTCTGAGCCAGGGTCTTTGTGGCGGTAGTTCACCACTTAAGAATACCTAATGTTGTCTGTATTTAGTTATAGGGCCCCAGTCTACTTTTCATATCTGATAACTGTCCTTAGAATCAAGTTTTTGAGCAGAAGGAAAAGCAGATAATTTGATTATTTAAAAGGTCTCATTAAAGGTGAGAATTTTCTGCTGAAATTTAGGTAGAATTGCTTACCAAAAAAATGGTGACTAGCACATTTCACAAACAGAAGGAAGGCAAGTTCCCCAAAGGTAGTTAGAGCACAGAATGGATTGTTTACTGCTGTTTTTATGTCCTCGTGGTCATATTCACACCTGGTGTTTAGGTCATAACTCTGAGCTGCATCTGACATGCACATAGAATTTTAGACCTGTTTTTCTAAGGAGAGAAAATCTAGGGGTTGTTCACATGAAGATAGGTTGGAGCTTAAGGAATTAAATACATGGATTAACTTTGCCATATTTCTCTCTCCCAGCAAAGATTTGTTGTTCTTCTATGAGTTAAAAACACTGGATTTGCCAGGCGTGGTGGCGCACGCTTGTAATCCCCGCGCTTAGGAGGCGGAGACAGGAGGATTGCGCTGGTTTGGAGCCAGCCTCGCTGGCTTAAGAGACTCTGTTTCCACATAAAAATGTTAAAAAATAGGTCTGGGAGTGTAGCCCATGGAAGTGTATCCCGGAGGTAGAAGGGCTTCCAGGAACCCCAGCACCACCAAAAAAAAAAAAAAAAAAACAAAAACAAAAAAACAAACACTGGATTTAAACTTTCTATACAGAGGAGACAGTAGCTGTCCCTCCCCTACAATCCTCTAACATGTTTTCCATTCTGCATTTTAATTCTAACTTCAGAATTGCCCAGTTATTTAATTTAGGTGACTAAAATTCTCCTGCCCAATACACATATCTTAGCAACTCATAAAATTTACTCCATAAATTACACCTAAGGAACTGAGATTTGAAAAAAAAAATTTGATTGCTATACACTAGCTAGGCTTGTCTTTAAAAAGGCATGAACAATTGGGCATGGTGGCACACACCTGTAATCCCAGTACTCTAGAAGCTGAAACAAGAGGATCACCCAGTAACTTAGCAAGACGCTGCTTTAAAATAATAAATTTAGCCAGGCGTGGTGGTGCATGCTTGTAATCCCCGCACTTGGGAGGCGGAGACAGGAGAATCGCCCTGTTTCCAAATAAATAAATAAAAAAGGTCTGGGAGTGTAGCCCGGAGGGAGAAGGGCTTCCAGGAACCCCAGTACCACCAAAATAATAATAATAATAATAATAATAATAATAATAATAATAACAACAATTTTTAAAAGAGCTTAGGGTATAGCTCTGAGGCGGAATGCCCCGAGTTCAATTTCTAGCAACACACACACACACACACACACACACACACACACACACACACACACACACACAGATGAACAGATATCTACCTCATAAAGTTGACGAGAGAATGAAATGAGTTCATTACTACATGTAAAATGCTAACAACAGTCTCTGAACATAGATAGACCTCAACAAGTGGAGGATCTATTCTCATCATCAGGAAATAGCAAAGCTGACTTCTGAATCATTCATTCATTCATTCATTCATTCATTCATTCACTCAACAGCATCTGCTCTGTATGATGGTCCAGAGAGTGAGTGCCGGCTCTTAACAGCCACAATTTATCATACCTTCAGTTTAATGTCAAGGAAAATATTTTCCTTCTTGATAGGAGATTTGGAAAATAATATCACCAAAAATACAATGACTCTTAATCCAGCAGCATTTTAAGTATTCAAAGCAAGCATCATGAACAGGTATTGTTTAGACAAAGAATGTACCTGTTGATCTCCAGGGAATGACGATTTGTTCCAGAGCAGAGGACAAGAAGGGGGAAAAGCTACTGATGGGACACTCACTTAAGAGGAAACTGCTGATTCAACTAACGGCTTGCTGCTGCTCAGCCTGGAAACCGCGTGTGCCTCAATTTACTTTTAGAAGAATTAAAGCTTTCCTTCATACTTAGTAAATGAGCATTTGTCTTTGAAGAGCAAAATAAAATATTTAAGTTGACAGTGATTGAATTTTTTTTAGAGCCAAAGCAAGTTGAGAAGAATACAGTCTTTACTAAATCTGTGTTGAATATGGAATTGGCGGTAAGGGATGGGGGTGTAGCCTTCCCAGTAGTGGAACACTTGCCTAGCATGTGCAAGGTCCTTGCTCACATCCCCAGCACTGCAAAAAAAAAAAAAAAAAAAAAGGCAGATAAGAATTGTTTTTTTAAGAGATGGACTTTAAATTAGTATTTACATAATATGTAAGTTAGCATTTTGTCATCTGGATAATAATCAGCTGACTTCACGGGTTTACAGGGCTGGGTTGCCGTCTTTTCACTAGGTTGACATTTCTGACTTTTTGGTATTTTGTTCCTGGTATTCACCAGCTGTGTGCCACATGAAACAGCAAAGTAAGGTCATCAGTAATTGCTCTTTCTCAGTTCTCTGGCTTTGATGAGTCACTGCAGACCTCTGCACCACGTGCACCAGGAAGAGATGCACAGTAGGAAAATAACACAACCCAAGAGCCGAGGCAGAGAGCTCGAGACGCTAAAGTGTGTTCACAGCTCTGCCGCGTTTAGCTTTGTGACCTTGTGCTGATTAGAGCCTGCTGGGGACCCGGGTCTCTCGGCCATAAAGCAAGAGTTCTGGGATTTCTTGGTGAAGTAGGGTCAGTCTGGAGTTTAATATTCACGAAGGGAGGCAGAAGACAAACCACTTTCAGGGGACGATTTCCTGCTTTATGTAATTATAGAGGCTTCGCTGACAGTTGGAAAGGGCAGGGGCAGATGAATCAGCCTGGTAGGTAGCGATTGGAGATCACCAATGCTTTTGTTTGTTTTAAAAAAACAGAACAAAAAGAAAAAGCAACTAACAGCATCACAGGGTTAGGTACTAGAGCCAGAGCGATGCCAGAAATGGCAGCAGACAGTATGAAAGGACCAATGTCATGAACTGGCTTCCCAGACAGACCCAGGGGTGGCACTCATTAAAGACACCATGCTATCACATCACCTTGTGGTGAGCCTTCTACCCTAGACGTGTTGTCATGGCTGAGATGGACAGCTGTAATACAGTTTTTAGTAGTTAAAGCTTTTTGGTGGAAGAACTGGTGTAATCAGAACAAAATCTGTAGTCGGTATTGGGTCCGTGGGGATTTTTTGGTTTTGATTTTTTTTTTCTTTTTTTGTTTTTGTTGGTGGTGGTACTGGGGTTCCTGAAAACCCTTCTACCTCCAGGCTATACTCTCAGACCTATGTTTTATATTTTTAAAATTTGGAAACAGGGTCTCTTAAGCCAGTGAGGCTGGCTTCAAACCTGCATGATCCTCCTGTCTCCACCTCACAAGTGTGGGGATTACAAGCGTGTGCCACCACACCCGGCTTGGTTTTGATATTTAACTAGAGTTACACAAGATGTTATAACTGGGGGAAAATGGCACATGGGATCCTACTATTTCTGCAGTTTCTTCTGAGTCTATAATTATGAAAGAATTTTTCAAGTCATTTGAGAATGATCTTTTACTTAACTGTTAGAAGGGTGGGCAACCATACGAGTAGAACAGTATACATACCACACTTAAGGAGTGAATTTCCATTTAGCTTACTTTTTTAAAAAATCTTTTCTGTCCTTGGCACTGAGTTTGGTGTATTCCACACTTTGCTGTATCGGCTACTGGACGTTTAGGAAAGAAAGGAAATGTGACCAATGGCAAATCAGAGAGAGCTCCCTTTCAAGAAGTCTATTTTAGCTGCCACTTCATTACTTCATAAGATAATGGTGCTGAAACCCAAAAGTTAAATCTGCAGTCACCTGATGCAGAGAAAAGTGTACGTCTGTGAATGGCACAGCATGTTTTTCCAACACGTCCTTGTGCTTTGACATTTAGTAATTGGACCAGCGCAGCGCCAGCATGCTGTGCTATCATTAATCTGTGGCTTTGGCATCGAAATCCAAGTACCTTAGAGCCCATCGTGATCAATATTATTCCACAGGACAAAAGATGGAGGGTTACAAATATTGGAGGAGTATACTGGGTACAGTGGCACAAACCTGCAATCCCAACTACTGGGGAGGCTGAGGCAGGAGGATTAAACGTTTGAAGCCATGCCGGGCATGGTGGCGCACGCTTGTCATCCCCGCGCTTGGGAGGCAGAGACAGGAGGATCGCGCAGGTTCGAAGCCAGCCACACGCGCTGGCTTAGGAGACCCTGTTTCCAAATAAAAATGTAAAAATAGGTCTGGGAGTGTAGCCCGGAGGTAGAAGGGCTTCCAGGAACCCCAGTACCACCAAAAAAAAAAAGTTTTAAGCCATCTTGGGCAATTCAGTGAGACTCTGTCTCAAAATAAAAGGTCTGGGCTGTAGCTCAGAGGCAGAGCACTTAACCTCACATGTGTCAAGTCCTAGGTTCAATACCCAATACTACACAAAGGCATGTATTTACTTTTAAGAGAATACATTTTTGACCCATCCACTTCCCTGTGTGTAATGCTGTAAAAAAAAAAAAGACAGGGTACGGGGAAGGTTGTTTCTTTATTCTCATTGACTTTACAGTGGGCTGTACATGATTGTCATGTTCTTTGGTAAAATCAGCAGAGGTTATTTTTTTTTCTCTTTATCACTTGAAGAGATAAAACAGAATTCCCTGACCCAGCTTTGTCTTTCTTTGTTATAACTGCCAAAAAGTTTAGGCTCCAAACTGACCCCAAAGAGGGATGGCCTCATGTGTTTTGAGCAGAATGGATCATGGAGTTGGTCTTGTCTACCAGACTCCTACGAAGGTGAACTGACTGAGCCCAAAACAGCTTTTTTCTTAAATCAGGCACATTGGTGCAGACTGTATTCCCAGTACTTGGGAGACTGAGACAGGAGGATCTCAAGTTCGAGGTCAGCCTCGGCAACTTCGTGAGACCCTGTTTCAAAATTAAAAAAATAAAAGGGCTCAGAGGTAGAATGCCCCTGGGTTCAGTCTCTAGTACAAAAAAAGAAAAAAGGAAAGAAAGAAAGAGAAAGAAAGAAAGGAAAAAACCCTTAGTAAATGTTTCATTGTTTGCTAATATAATTCAGTTTTTTAGAGATCTGTTTATTCGGGAGGATAAAGTACTGAGACCATAGGTCCTCTGCACTAAGTAGTGCCTCAGTTTCTCCCCACTGTGGAGACCTCCACGGCTGACCCTCAAGATGGCAGCGCTCAGCTTTCTGGAAATCTCTCTGATTTGCTTTTCCGGCTTCTTCTCCAGGGTCATCAATGCCGGGAAGAGCACGCACAATGAAGACCAAGCCAGCTGTGAGGTGCTCACTGTGAAGAAAAAGGCAGGGGCCATCACCTCGACCCCAAACAGGAACTCCAAGAGACGGTCCTCCCTGCCCAACGGAGAAGGGCTACAGCTGAAGGAGAACTCGGTAAGACCCTGACCCCGGGCTTTCAGGAGAGAAGGACAGCGCAGCTCTCGCCCTACTGGAAAGCGTTAGGGCTTAATCCAGGCCAGCAGTGAGGGTAAAAGAGTGCTGGGATTATGCTCAATGTATTATGTGCTCCCAGCTGAAGATGACACAGACTTGATGACCCAGTGTTTATTTTGTTTGTTTGTTATTTTATTGCAGTACTGGGGATTGAACCCAGGGGCCTTCTACCTCTGAGCTGCACCCCCAGCCTTATTTTATTCTTTATTTTGAAACAGGCTTCACTAAGTTGCACAGAGTCTCACTAAGTAGCTGAGGCTGGCCTTGAACCTGCAATCCTTCTGTCTCAGCCTCCCACAACTGGCTTCAGTATTTATATTTTTTAACAAAGTAAATAAACCTCCATCATTACAAGTAGGTTTGCTGTAAAAGTTGATGTATATAATCTCTGGTGGTTTCAAAGAAGCCACTCGTAGGTCTTTGTGAAGGAAGTGATCCAGAAGCTTCTCACAAGGGGTGGAGGTAGCTCCAGCCGCTGGCTCAGCTCTTAGCTCCAGCTCTCTGACTTTGCCCCTTTCCTAGCATTCCCTATTCATTACAGCTGTCCACTGGGAGCCTGTGCCTGACACTGTGCCAAATTAATATTTGTTTCAATTGGCCCAAAACCCTTGCAGCCCATGGGTGGCCCTGCAGACTGAATGCTCTCCTATTGACAAATCACAGAGCACATCTCTTCCCTTCCCTTCCCCTCCCCTCCCTTCCCTTCTCCTTTCTCTTCTCCTCTCTTCTCTTCTCTTCTCTTCTCTTCTCTTCTCTAATCTCCTCTCCTCTCCTCTCCACTCTCTCTCTCTTTCTCTCTCTCACTATGTACTGGAGATTGAACTCAAGGGCATTCTACCTCTGAGCTACTTTTATTTTATTTTATTTTTTTAAACAAGTTCTCAATAAGTTGCTGGGGCTGGTCTTGATCCTTTTATCCTCCCATGTCAGCCTCCTAAGTACTGGGATTAGAAGTAAGTACCCCCTTGCCTGGCATGATGGCGCACACTTTTAATCCCCACGCTTGGGAGGCGAAGACAGGAGGATCACGCAGGTTCGAAGCCAGCCGTGCTGGCTTAAGAGACCCTGTTTCCAAATAAAAAATATATTTAAAAAAATATAGGTATGGGAGTGTAGCCCAGAGGTAGAAGGGCTTCCAGGAACCCCAGTACCACCAAAGAAAGAAAGAAAAAGAAAGAAAGAAAGAAAGAAAGAAAGAAAGAAAGAAAGAAAGAAAGAAAGAAAGAAAGAAAGGAAGGAAGGAAGGAAGGAAGGAAGAAGGAAGTACCCCCACACCCAGCTCCTCAGAAACTTCTGAAGAAGCTCTCAAAAAAGGATAGAGAATGACCAGCACTCTATCCATCAGTAGATTATTAGTCTTACAGAGACATGTTCACTGGGAAAAATGTAACTACTCAGGTAATCTTTAGGATATGCTTGCATAAAACTTAAAATACAGGATCCTAAAATATCTAGGAGTGCTGGGGACATAGCTCCATGGCAGAGCATTTGCCTAGCATGCAGGAGGCCCTGGGTTCAATCCCTAATACCGGACAAAGATTTTTTAGAAATCTTCTTAGTCCAAGATATAGTGTCCTTTTACATTTATGCTCCTAGAAACAAAAGTAAGAGTACTGCTTTATTCTGTTAATACTGGGTCATTTTAGAATTAGAAAACACCATGACTCATGGGATCTATCAGTTACACTTGTTTTTAAGGCTGAAGGGAGAGTCATCCTGTTATGCCTGCCCTAAAGAACAGAGCCGAGGACCTACAGGATAGACCGGTAGTGGTTAAGTGCAGAGGTCTGGAGGAAGGTACCCCAGCACAATCTACCCTTCATTAGCTTTTTAACTTGGAGAATATTTATTCATTGAGCCTTAGTTTTCTACTACATAAAAAGGAATATTAACAGTGTTCACTACCAGATGTTAGCAAGAGGCTGGTTGAAAGTATGAAGCCCAATCATCCATGGAAAATGTTTAGCAGTGTCTCAATAAATCCTTAATGAATGCCAGAGATTATTATCCTGAAGGTAGCCCTGCATCTTTCACCCTGTGGAGAAGGCCCAGTGAATTTCGCCTATTTATTCATTTGAGAATGGGAGATTGTTCAATTCCTTTCATTTCTACTTGGTAGGACTCTTTTGAAGATTGAGTTACTATAGGAAAGGACTGGAAACATGTGAGGCATTAATACTGGAATGTGGGCGCCTCTGACTTCATGGTGCTCTGTTTCTGGATGTTTCTTCCCTGCTACTGGAATATAAAGTGATTTCTACAAAAATAAGTCAGTGTAGACATTCTTTCCAAGGCCAGCTAGGGATAGCATTTTGCCTTTTTGCTAGGTTCCTCTTAGAAATGGAGCCAGGGTTAATGTAACTTTCTGTCCAAAGGTACAGTGAAACTAATGCATAGGAACTTTAGGGTGAAGCCATGACCCTGCCCTGTGATGATTTGTTGTTTGATTGGCACTAGGGATTTAACCCAGGGGCATTCTACCTCTGAGGTACACTCCTAGCCCTTTTTATTTTTAAGCAGGGTCTCCACTATGTTGCTGAGGCAGGTTTCGGACCTGCAATCATCCCGTCTCTGCTTCCCAAGTACTGGGATTATAGGTGTACACCACAGAGCCCTGCCTGTGATGGGTTTAAACCTGTGTGGGGTCCATGCTCCAGGAGGCAGCAACAAGGTCCAGGGCAGAGCGGCCACACCGCAGCCCTGCTTCCACCCCAGCAGCCTCGCCTCTACGCCCTTACATAGTGGGCTTCTTATTAGAGTTTAAGGCAAGAGCTATTTGCTTCTTTTCTGTTTTCCATTGTGGTAGACTACATAGAACAGATAATTTGCAATTTAAGCCATTTTTTATGTGTGCAGTTCAGGGACATAAAATATATTTACATATTTGTGCAGCCATCACTATTACGAACTCCAGAACTTTTTTTTCTCCTCAAACTGAAATTAGTATGTGAAGCACCAACTTCCCATTCTTTCCTCCCCTAAGCCCTTGGCAACCACATTTTTATTTTCTTTCTATATGAATATGACCATTCCAAGTACCTCATAGAAGTAGAATCATATCTTTTCGTGTCTGGCTTATTCGTTTAAGATAATGTCACCAAGGTGTTTCTCTGGCGTGGCGTGAGGCTGAATAGTATTCCAACTTATGTGCACATCACATTTTGTGTATCCATTCTTCTACTAATAGACATTTGAGTTGCTTCCATCTTTTGGTAGTTTTGAATGATGCTGTCATGAACATAGCTATACAAATATATCTTTAAGTTCTTGCTGTCAGTGGAATTGCTGGACTGTCTGGCAATTCTGTTTAATTTGTTAATGGTAATTCTGTTTTTCACAGTGACTGCAGCACTGTACATTCCTACCACCAGTGCCAAAGGGTTCCAACATTGCCACATCCCTGCTGACTCTTGTTATTTTATCTTCAGTAGGAGTCATCCTTGTGGGTATGAGGTACCATTTCATTGTAGCTTTGATTTACATTTCTTTAATAATTAGCAATGTTGTATTTTTATGTGCTTTTTACTTCTTTTTTAGGGAAACGCCTTTTTGAGCCCTTTGCCCATTTTAAACTGAGTTGTCTTCTTTTCTATTGTTTGGGCTGCTTTTTAAAAGCTTGAAACCGCCGGGTGTGGTGGCGCATGCTTGTAATCCCCGCGCTTGGGAGGCGGAGACAGGAGGATCACGCAGGTTCTGAAGCCAGCCATCCTGGCTTAAGAGACCCTGTTTCCAAATAAAAATATAAAATAGGTCTGGGAGTGTAGCCTAGAAGTAGAAGGGCTTCCAGGAACCCCAGTACTGCCAAAAAAATATTAAAAATTAAAAAAATTAAAGCTTGCAACCTATAATCTATAAACTATGTCAATCACAGAGCACTTGCTGTATACCAGGAACAAGATGCTGGGAATCACAGAGAATAAAATGAATAAAAATCCCTACTCACAGGCAACTTCCATTTATTAAAACAGTTAAGGTAGATAGTGTGCCAGATGGCAAATGCTGGAAAGAGAAAAGTTACTGGAATAGGAAAGCAGGAGTCTAGGAAGTGCAAGGTTCCAGGGTAGTTATAGAAGGCATCACAGAGAAGGTAACATTGGAGCACAGACCTGAAGCTGCAGCTGTTTGGAGGAAGAGCATGCTGCAGAGACCTTAGGGAGCAGGCCCTAGGTTCTCAATGATGAGAGATAATAATAAGGAGGCCCTTGCGGTTGAGCAGAGGCACAGGAAAGCCTGAGTGGCAGCAGGTGTCAGAAAGGTCCTGGCAGTGGGGGAACCATCTGGCAGCACCTCAGAGGTCAGTGCCTGGATTTTGGCTTCCGCTTTCAATGAAGGATCCGCTGGCAGAGGATGCTGGATGCACTGGTTAAAAGAGACCCATCTTTTCTCCCATCTAAAAGACATCCCCTGAAGAACAAAACTCAAACTTTTGGTGGCACTTAAAGAAGCACTATGAGATTATGGACTTAGGTCTGTTGCACAGTTAGATAACTACAAGTAATGGAATGTTCCAAGGAACGCTCAAGGAAACGCTATTCAGAGTTACAGGGCCAAGGGAAGAAGAGCATTTTCAGGAGACAAGTCAGATGCTACCTGTTTCCCTGGTGAGTCTAGTCCTTCCCCCAACAGATCATGAACTCTGAGTTTGCACACTGAGCCCTTATAGTACGACGATGAGCTCAGTACAGTTCTCCTCCTAGAGCTGGAGGAGAAGGAATCATTAAGCAATAGCACCACAAGAGAGTGAGTTTTAATTTAAGAAAAAAAATAACAGTTTGTATGGAAGCCTAGTTCAGATTGGTCACAGGTAGTCTGGTGAAACAATGCAGAAAAGGTGATAGCTCAGAATAGGGAAGTTTCCTAGAGAAAGCTACACTTAAAGCTATTGTCTTGAAAAATGAACAGGGAGCTGGGGCTGTTGTTCAGTGGTAGAGTGCTTGCTCTGGCCTATGTAGGGTCCTGGGTTCAGTGGAAGGAAGGAAGGAAGGAAGGAAGGAAGGAAGGAAGGGAGGAAGGAAGGAAAGCAGAAAGGGAGAAAGGGAGAGAAAGGAAGGAAGGAAAGAGAAAGGGGAGATTCTGATAGAAGGAGCATACATATCAGAGACAAGTCGGCCTGAGGGTGTATGGGGCATGTCTCCTAGTGTCTGAGAGCACGTGTGGCCAGTTAGAAGATGGTAAAGCAGGAATGGCAAGTGCATGTCCCATGTGGCAGCTAGCAGATGCCATAATAAGCAGAGACTGTAGCCATGTGATTGTAGACAATGGCACGATGAATCAAGACAGCATTGGCAGTAGGAAGAGCTGGGGCAAAAGGCCCGCCACACAAGCCGGGAGGGCAAGATGCCTTTCAAGAGGCTCCTGTGCCGAAATCCAGTTGAGAAATGATGTGGCCTTAAAACTGGGCCGTGGTTAAGAGTGAAGGACAGACTCAGAGAGATGAAGTGAGAAGATTGCAGTTGAGTTGACTGCTTTGGGTGGGAGGGATCTGAGGATGGAGGCTTTAGCCCCTGTGTGTGGGGCCAGTGGATAGGTAGAGCTCAGAGCTGGGGGGATGGCCAGAGGTGATGACATGAGTTTTGAGTATGCTGATTCTACTTTTCCTGGTGGAAATGCTTATAGAAAGCTAGAAAGTTCAGAGCTCAGGAACAAGTCTAGGGAGGTTTAGATTTCAGGAGTTGCACGTTACAGCTGAAGTTGTAGCTAGATATAACTTAGATCTCCTAGAAAGAGTATAAAAATGAAAAGAATTCAGAGTACAAACCTGATGCTAGTAGGGTTCTAGAAGCCTGAAGAAGAGAGAGGAGTTGTAAGGAGAGGTAACTCTGCCACGGCCCACAAAAAGGCCAAAAAAGAGAAGGATGGAAAAAATGGTTGCATTCTATTATAAGCAAAACTGGAACAGCCAGGTGAATAATGGCATCATTATTGTACCTGCAGAGTTGACAGGCGTGAAGAAAAGCTAAAGAAGATGTGTGGGCTCCTTCCTGAATGCATATTTGCTTAATTTCTCCCTCCTACCTTGAGCTCTTTGTCCTCACCAAAGTCCATAAGACCTTTTTTATGCATAATATCACCTTCTATTTCCCAGAGATTGAAGAAAACCTAAATGGTCTGTCAAATAACATGAAATTCACAATGAAAAGAGGAACTGTCATAGGAGTGTTTTATTTGTTAGTAATATCAGTGATGTACAGAGGAATTCAGCAGACACATGACTTTATATCTGATGACATTTGTTGCATTCAGTAGCAGCAGGGTAGCTGGATAGCAGTGAGGTGACTTTCTTGCTACATGTCATTATTAACTCATGTAAGTGTGTGTGTGTGTGTGTGTGTGTGTGTGTGTGTGTGCATGTGTGTGTGTGTGTGTGTGTGTGTGTGTGTTACTGGTATGGAATCCAGGGGCATTCTACGTCCAAGCTATACCCTTAGCCCTATTTCTTTATTCTTTATTTTGAAACAAGGTCTTACCAAGTTGCAGAAGGCCTCACTAAGTAACTGAGGCTGTCCGTGAATCACGATCCTTCTGTCTCAGCCTCCCAAATGCTGGGATTATAAGCATGCACCACCACACTCAGCATGTAAAAGTTTTAAGTCAACCTTAAGCCATTCCTCATGCCAACTTACAGAGAATTATCCCTTTAAGACAAGTAGACTTTCAGCCCAACAAGTCAACCTAAGCCTTCTATTTAACACTAGTAAACTTTTTTCTGTACTAGGGTTTAAACCCAGGGGCATTCTACCTCTGAGTTATACCCTCAGTCCTTTTTTTTTTTTTAATTTTGAAACAGGATCTCACTAAGTTGTAGGGGGTGGCCTAAGTAGCTGAGGCTGGCCTTGGACCTGTAATCTGCCTGTTTTAGCCTGCCAAGTACAGAGATTACAAGTGTGCACCACCATGCCTGGCACCAATTAACTATTTATTTATTTATTTATTTATTTATTTATTTGGTGGTACTGGGGTTTCTGGAAGCCCTTCAGCCTCTGGGCTACACTCCCAGGCATATTTTATACTTTGTATTTGGAAGCAGGGTCTCTTAATCCAGCGCGGCTGGCTTCAAACCTGCATGATCCTGTCTCCACCTCCCAAGCGCGGGGATTACAAGCATGTGTCACTACGCCCAGCAATTTTTTTTTTTTTTAATGCAGCACTGGGGATAGAACCCAGGGGCATCCTACCTCTGAGATACACCTCTAGCCCTAATTTTTATTCTTATTTTGAAACAGGGTCTCAGTGAGTTGTAAAGGGCCTAAGTAGCTGAGACTCCGCAAACTATGATCCTCTTGTCTCAGCCTCCCAAATGCTGGGATTATAAGTGTGCGCCACTGCATCCAGCTAACTTTTAAATTTTTAAAAAATTTATTTATTTATTTATTTATTTACTTACTTATTTATTTATTTTTGGTGGTACTGGGGATGGAACCCAGGGGCCTTCTACCTCCAGGCTACACTCCCAGACCTATTTTATATTTTTTTATTTGGAAACAGGGTCTCTTAAGCCAGTGGAGGCTGGCTTCGAACCTGTGCGATCCTCCTGTCTCAGCCTCCAAAGCACGGGGATTACAAGCATGCGCCACCACGCCCGGCTCTCAGCTAACTTTTTAAAACTTTTGATGGATACAACAAGGAAGCATAGTGTTCCACCTCCACTGACTTTGTGGGGTTTGTGGTAAAGGAATACCATTTTCTGTGCTAGCTTGAGAGCTAAATAAAGTCACCTGACTTATAAAAAAGAAAATACAAACTCATTTCAGGTTCTATCTACATGTATAAGTAGAATATCAGGGGTTATAAAGTAACATTTAAAAGAAATCATAAAACTTGGACATGTTCACTGTAATATTGTAGCAAAGAAATGCAAGGAGACATAGTCAAATTCTCCCTTTCACCTACTCTATCGTGGATCTAGGTTTGTTTGTTTTTTTTTTTTTAATTAAGAATTTAGTGAAGCCAGATGTGCTGGTGCATGCATATAATCCGAATATTTGGGAGGCTGAGACAGAAAGCTCGCAGGCTTGAGACCAACCTTAGCAGTTTAGCAAGCCTCTCAGCAAGGTAGCAAGACTCTGTTTCAAAACAAAAAACAAAAACCACAAAAAAATGTGAAAATAAAAAATACTGGGGGTGCAGGTCAGAGGTAGAATGCCTCTGGTTTCAATCCCTAGTACCAAAAAAAAACAAAGCAAAACCAACAAAGAGTTTAGTGACATGCTTCCAAAGAAATAGGTGAAAACTTCCATTTTGAAGAAACATAAGAGATGTTTTGAGATCTCTGATGAAGTGGGTGTGAAGTACAATAAAGGAGAATATTCTCAATAACAAGTGAAGGAACTTATCTTGTGCCTGGTCAAGATCAGTTATTTGATGCATCATCAGCCACATGCCCACTGTTGGGCAGATAGGAAATAATTAGATGCTCCTGGCAATCCCCAAGCTTCCTAGCATTCCCAAGCTTCTGTGAGTGTGAGGATGCAGGGCAGGTAATTGTAACAGTGCCACACCAAAACCGTAACGGTGCCCACACTGGACACCGGAACTGTAACCGTGTGAGATGTAGCCATGGGTTCTTGTTCTTAGCTATTTCAGAAAAGAACACCCAGAACTCTTCTGCTGTAAGCTTAAGCAATTTTATTATTACAAAGGCAGAAAGAAAGAGACAAAAATTATAAAGCATTGCATTAGAGGTGCAGTGGAGCGACTTGAAAATAAGTCACTGAGGTTTTGAATATAGAACAGTTTTTATTTTTATTTTTTTATTTTATTTATTTTATTTATTTATTTATTTTTTTTTTATTTTATTTTATTTTATTTTGGTGGTACTGGGGTTCCTGGAAGCCCTTCTACCTCCGGGCTACACTCCCAGACCTATTTTTTAACATTTTTATGTGGAAACAGAGTCTCTTAAGCCAGCGAGGCTGGCTCTGAACCAGCACGATCCTCCTGTCTCTGCCTCCCAAGCGCGGGGATTACAAGTGTGCGCCACCACGCCCGGCAGAACAGTTTTTATAAAGATACATTATCTTTCATCTTGCCCAACCAATAAACTTCTGACTTGACTAGGTGTGACCCGACTCGACTAGGTGTGACCTAAGTGTGAGCCCACCCATTAACCCCATTCAGGCCCCCTTTTTTATGATCATGGGGATTATGATTATGGGGATTTCTCGCTCCGCCAAAAGCCTTCTTCCTGCCTTGATACAGATGTAATCCCAAATCTTTGTTAAGACCAGAATGATTAACAAAGTCAGGGGTCACATTGTATCTGCCCCCCACCTTGAGAGAGGCCTGAACCTTCCTCCTGCATTCTTGGGGAATTTTATCCTATCTGCTAGAAGTTATTTATTATGTAAACCTTTATTATGTCTTTAAAATATGAAGGCCCTGAGTTCCAACTCTTCTGTGTTCTTACTAATTACTTTTGGTGGAGGAACTCTGCGTTATAACAAGCTGCCTGATACCTGGCAGCAACCAGACCCTGACTACTTTTTACATTTTGAAACTAATTTCTGATACATTAATACCAAAGTTATTTCCCAATACCGGCACAGTAACTAAGATGGAAGGAAGCTCAAAATGCTGGCATTTCCAGGAGACATTTGCATGATCTCATCCCTCAGGAAAGACCCTAAATCTTGTTGGTGTTAATAACTTTTCCCCATTGTGCACTGAGGGCCTTTAACTAAGCAGACCAAGATGAATGGAGTTTCTCAACATCTCTTGGTCTTCTTTCTCTTGATTCAGAGGGGCATAAAGAGTTTCTATGCATTACTGTTATTGTCATCACAAGTTAACATTGCTTTACCAAGAGCTTTTGCTTTGCAGTTCCCATGTAGCTAGTCCTTCTAGGAGTGAGATAAAATGGGGAGAATTCCCCTACCAGGTGACTCTTCTGAGGTAGGAAAACAAGTTCACACTATGGCTATTTTATAACCTTAGTATTAAGAAGTGCACATGCTTACATAAGATGGCTAGGTAGGAAATATTCAAGATATCATGGCCATCACCTGGACATACCCCACCCCCACATGGCTCCATGTTTGAAACATTGTTTTTGGCTTGTGACTAGGCTTGTGGAACCTGTATCCCAAGTCAGTTTCCTTAAGAGAGCCTTCATGCTGTTTGTTTGAGTTAAAACAGACCACAGTGTGTGGTTTCCGGATCTGTTAGTTCAGTGTCTACTTACACTACCGGGAGATGGCTACGTGGGCATCGGCCATGCACGGCAGGGGTGAGGGAAGCCGATTATCCTTCCCAGCAACCCATGGGGCGGCACTGTAGGAGCTGAAGGCAATTGGAGCAGAGAGAGGTGAGAGGGAAAAGGGACCAGGATATTTTAACTCTGAACTTAAGATTTAGCATTTTTTCCATATTTTTTGTAAGGAACACTCTCTTAGCCCCCAAAATATTAAGTGAAGAGTCCTTTTGGTAATGCAGTGACAGTCCTCCAGGAATACTTGGAGCTCATCTGGCCGCTGATCCCTGCAAGAAGTCAACTACAAACAGCAACTGAAGTAGCTTTTATTCACCTTTCTGTGTTTACTCTAAATTTTCTCTCTTTGTTCTGCCTTGTGTCAGAAAAATATAAACTTTCTATTTCTTGATTTTTTTTTTTAAGAAGGAGGGCAATGGTTTCCTTCATGACCCTTATCCCTAAGTTCCAGGGACAAAGAACTCTTGCCAGTGATTGAGGATAACTTTTCCACCAGGAGTTGACCAGGCTGGTGGCAGCCAGCGTAACTTTACAGTTCCTGCTTCAATGGACATTGATTAATCCTGAAAACAAGATTTAACCAAGATGCCTGTCATAGCTGAGAAAACAACTAAAACTGTTTCACAATAGATCCCCCAACTGTGCAAACCTTAAAGCAAAAGGAAAATAAATAGTGTTGAGAAGAAACCTTCTCCTTGTTTCATATGTAGTCTTAACTTCACAGCATTTGGTGGGAAGAATGCCAGCAAGGGCAATCAATATCTCTTGAGTTTTTCTTTTATTTCTCTCCTTCTTCTCTTGTAAAAACACAGCACTCATCCAGATGTGGTAGTGCACACCTACAGCCCCAGTAGTTGGGAGGCTGAGACAGGAGAATCACAGATCCAGGACCAGTCTCAGCAACTTAGCAAAATAGAAAGGGTTGGGGGTATAACTCAGAGGTAGGATGCACCTGGCTTCAATCCCCAGTGTCATATTTCTTCCTTTGAATTATGATGTCTCATTCCATCCAGCAGTTAATTAAGTTTCTCTCTTGTCAACCAGAAAACTTAGGTAGCTGCTCTTACTGACTCAGATGAACAGAACTGAAGTTATCCATTTTGTCCTTATAGTACAGATTTCTTGCTAGATTATAGGCAGGCTACCCTTTTCAGAGACTATGGCAAGAGGAGAAAGCCTTCTGACTGAATGCCAGTTGGGTATCCGAGTTCAAATCCTGGCTCTCTTTCTTCTAGCAGGTGTTACATTATACAAGTTACTTGCCTTCTCCATATTTCAGTCTCCTCACCTATAAACCAAGGATAATAGTTCCTACCAATAGGGTTAAAAATAGAAAATGAGTGAAAAATATGAAAAGTTCTTAGAATCATGCTGGGCATGGGGCAAGTGCTAGACAAAAAGTATTGGTTGTTATTATAATGGAGGCACTTCCAGGTACATTTCATATGATTTTGTAGTACTTTTTTTTCTATAACTAATTTAGGGGGAAGTCATTGACTATATATATATATATATATATATATATATATATATATATATATATATATATATATATATATATTGGTGGTACTGAGGGTGGAAACCAGGGGTTTTCTACCTCCGGGCTATACTCTCAGACCTATTTTATATTTTTATTTGGAAACAGAGTCTCACTAAGTTGCTGAGAGCCTCACTAAGTAGCTGAGGCTGGCTTCGGACCTGTGCGATCCTCCTGTCTCAGTCTCCCAAGCGCAGGGATTACAAGGGTGCGCCACCACGCATGGCAGTCATTGATATTTAAAGTAATAATTTGAGGGCATTCCTGAAATGAGTCTAAGATAAATCACAACACAAATTTGCAACAAAATTGTTGCAAACTTTATACTTCCTATTGCTCAGAGATTAATATGCATCTATTGGTATTTAAAACTATGAGACAGCCAGGTAAGATTATATGTGCCTATACTATTCCAGCTACTAACAGGGCTGAGACAGGAGAATTGCTTAAATCCAAGGGTATAGAGCCAAATTGGCTAACACAGATGGACCTTGTCTCTTTAAGTAAATAAATAAATAAATTTTAATTGCATTTCAAACACAGCAAATAAACTTACCTTTATTTTACTGTGTCCTGAAAAAAAAAATAGCCTACCTGAAGCATATACAATTAAGGGACTTTTTCCCCCCTTGAGGAGGGAATCTCTGTAATACCAATACTTGGGAGGCTAAGACAGAAGGATCACAAGGACAGCCTGGACAACTTAGCAAGGCTATCAACAACTTAGTGAGACACTGTTTCAAAATAAAAAGAGCTGAAAGTATAGCTCTAAGGAAGAATGCCCCAAGTACTGAGAGAGAAAGTAAAAGTAAACTATGTTGTACAACCAGTCTTCCAAGTAGATAGCAATAAAATGTTGGCCTAGGAAGGATATTTCTCTCATATCCCCTTGCCTCTGCTACCTCATTGGATTCATCTTCTCTCTCTCCCTCTTTCCTCCCTCTCTCAGTGGGTTATTATGAGACTCTAATAAGAAACTGCAGATTGTCGGGTGTGGTGGCGCATGCTTGTAATCCCTGCGCTTGGGAGGTGGAGACAGGAGGATCACGTAGGTTCGAAATTAGCCGTGCTGGCTTAAGAGACCCTGTTTCCAAATAAAAATATAAAATAGGTCTGGGAGTGTAGCTCGGAGGTAGAAGGGCTTCCAGGAACCCCAGTACCACCAAAAGAAAGAAAGAAAGAAAGAAAGAAAGAAAGAAAGAAAGAAAGAAAGAAAGAAAGAAAGAAAGAAAGAAAGAAAGAAAGAAAGAAAGAAAGAAAGAAAGAAAGAGGAAAAGGAAGACTAAGCACACTGTGGAGGGAATGCTGGCAACAGATATTCTACACTAAATGATCATGTTGTCAGTGATATCTTGTAAAGTGGCCAAAAACTTTATCAAAATCAAACCATATAGTAGCTTAAAGTAGAGAATCAGGGAATTGTGTGTCAACTCTATGTTTTTCCAGTAGGAAATAATCTCTTTTCTTGGATAGTGGGAAAGGAGGGGGCCAACTGTCTTCCACACTCGGGGAATCCTTTGTGAAATCTGTCATGGAATAGGCAAATACTATTTTTGTTCTGTTGATATGGCCCCTCCCTGGAGCATATTATTATCTGGATAGTTTGTGAGGTAGGAAAAAAAGAAGAATATCAAATGCTTGGATAACTTGTGTCTTTGCAGAGGGAAACCAGGGGACACCAATTTTCCCCTTTGGACAATTATTTCTAGAGCAACGGTTTCCAAACCATCAGTTAAAAAGCCAAGTATGACGCGGGGCGTGGTGGTGCACGATTGTAATCCCCGCGCTTGGGAGGCGGAGACAGGAGGGTTGCGCAGGTTCGAAGCCAGGCTCGCTGCCTTAAGAGACCCTGTTTCCAAATAAAAAAGTATAAAATGGGTCTGGGAGTGTAGCCCGGAGGTAGAAGGGTTTCCAGGAACCCCAGTACCACCAATAAATAAATAAATAAATAAATAAATAAATAAATAAATAAATAAATAGCTATGTATGGTGGTGCATGCTTGCAATTCCAGTACTTGAGAGGCTGAGACAGGAGGATTGCAAGTTTACAGCCAGTCTCAGCTACATAGTGAGGACCTCCACAACTTAATGAGACCTGGTTTAAAAAATAAAAAATAAAAAATAGGGCTGGGGGTGTATCTTGGAGGTAAAATTCCCTTGGGTTTCATTCCCAGTACTGCAAAACAAAACAAAACAAAACAAAAAAGATTTGTTGAACTATATCCTCAATTATTTACTGATACATAACTATACATGTATATATCTATATAGTATGTAACTGTAAAAATATATTAAATTTAATTTTTTAATAATACAGTGGTCATATTTTTAAATAATAGCAGTTAACAATTATATGGTGTTGGCTATATGTCGGGCATTTTTCTGAGTATTCTTGCACAGTAACTCATTTACTGTCTTGCTAAGAGCAAAGGCTTCCTGTAGTCACTAGCCAATGTCTCTGTCACAAGGCACAATGCATCATTAACAATAGTGATGATAATTCCATACTTCACCTGTTTCCTTGGGCACTTCAGTTATTTTGGCTAGATATTAATATCACTGGAAGATATAATTATTATTATTTGGAGTAAAAAATGCCAGACTGCCTGGTGCAGTGGCACACACCTATAATCCCAATTCTTAGCCGGGCGTGGTGGCGAACGCTTGTAATCCCAGCATTTGGGAGGCTTAGACCTGGAGGATCGCGGTTCACGGACAGCCTCAGCTACTTACTGAGGCCCTCTGCAACTCAGTGAGACCCGGTTTCAAAATGAAGAATTTAAAAATAGGGCAGGGGGTGTAGCTCGGAGGTCAAATGCCCCTGGGTTCCATCCCCAGACCCGCAAAAATAATTAATCATCATCATCATCATCATCATCATCATCATCATCATCATCCCAATTCTTAGGAGGCTGAGACAGGAGGATTGATTGCAGATTCAAGGCCAGCTTCAGCAATTTAGTGAGACCCTCAGCAACTTAGCAAAACCTTGTTTCAAAAAATAATAATAAAAGCTGGGCATGGTAGCGCACACTTGTAATCCCAGAATTCAAGAGGCCGAGACCAGAGGATGGCAGTTCGCAGACAGCCTCAGCTATTTAATGAAGCTCTTTGAAACTCAATGAGACCCTGTTTCAAAACTAAAAAATAAGGCTGTAGTAGAATTCAGAATGAACCTGGGTTCCATCCCCGGTACTACAAAAGAAATAATAATGATGACAATAAAAAGGTGTAGTTTGGAGGTAGAAGGCCCCTGATCCCCACACCACACACACATATACAAAAGCTAACATTCTTTATATGTTTGTGTTTTCTGCCAGAACTTTCTTTGCAGAATTTTTAAAGCCTGTTTTCCATTCTGCAAGGGATAATTTAGTTTAAAAAATAGTGCTATAATTTACCATACCATTTAGCTGGGGAGCCAAGAACCCTATAATCAATGGGTTACAATATACTAAAGCCAGCTCTGGGAGAGCACCAGTGTCCAAGCACGCATGGCAAGTGCCCCTATCCTGCCACATGAGGGAGCCAGAGGCAGCTTCTGAGAAAGAATCAAGCTTAAGTTCCCCATGTTTCTGTGAAAAATGTGAAAGAATTCCTCTTATATGCTGACTGATTCTGTGTGTGTGTGTGTGTGTGTGTGCTGAGGATTGAACCCAGGGACATTCTACCTCTGAGCTCTACCCCCAATGCTATTTTATTTTTTATTTTTAAAACAGAGTCTCACTAAGTTTTGGAGGACCTAGCTAAATTGCCAAATCTGGCATCAAACCTGTGGTCCTCCTGTCTCAGCCTCCAAAGCACTGGGATTGCAGAACGTGTACCACCGCACCTGACCATGACCGATGTTTTTACCACCCCCACCCTCAGATGTGTGCGCGCCCTGTGGCTAGCATTATGAAGGAATGGGCCGGGGATTAAGACATTTTCACAGGACTTTGACGATTCTGTGCAGAGTAGAAGAATGCCAAGCCTTCATCTTTTTAAGCTGGCATAAACGAGTCAAACTTCACACTTGGTTTCCATGGGCTTCTAGGCTTGGATCTCAGTTTTCCTGTTGGGCTGCACAGTTGCTTTCGTTAAAATACAATACAATTCCATTGTGGCATGGCTCATTTCATGGGATCTGCAATTTTTTGTGTCCAAACCATGGCTCTAGAAACATGATAAAGTTAAGTGTAAAAGAACTGGGCCTGGACACTCCGCCTCTCTTCAACCCTTGTATCAGCATCCTTAAAGATATTCTCTGGGTCTTGATTTTAAACTGGGTGCAGAAGGGCAGCGGGTATGTGTGCGGGTAGCAGTCAGCTTGCCTGGAGTCCTTTGGGGTTGACAGGTGTAATGAGCTAGACACTTTGCTGTGCCACTTTACCCTGGTTGTCAGTATGTTTAGACGGGAAGGCCACTGCGGCCCACACAGGGCTCACCAGCCTTACGGAGGAGCCCTCCCCTCCAAAAGGCTCAGGCAGATGCCCAGGATGCAGCCTGGGCCACTTCCTCGGTTACCAAGGTTGCTGGACCACTAGCTGGCCAGACGAGCTGGTTAACTTCCCTCTTCTGCAAGATGGAAGCCACCCTTTGTCAGAGGTAGTGAAGGGTCGAGTAGCTGCTGCTTTGGAGCGCAAGCCCATCGCCCACACACCCTCCCTCCACGAGCCTGGGCGGGTGCTCCCCACCTCCCCAGACAGTCTAGTGAGGCCCATAGACTCACCAGGATTATGTTTTTAAATGCAAATAAAATTGAATTAAAAATACATAGAAGTATCAAGGAAATGAATTGCATTGGTTATCAAAATTAAGCAAATTCATAATATGACATTGTGCTGTTTATTGCAGCAAATAACAAGAGCCAAAATGGGACTTAAATAATGAGTCTAATTTCAAAGTCGCAGTAAGCATAAACAGTAATTCAAAGTATTGGGGATGATAGTACATTGGTTCTATTGACAACCAAGTTGCAGGTACTGCTGTCTTATATTTATAATGGGAGGAAATACTAAACTGGAGTTTCTTTATTTTGGGGAGGGGTTTTGGTGGTGGTGGTGATGGGGATCTAGGCAAGCACTGTACCACTGAGCTACACTCCCAGCCTGAAATGCTATATTTTTTTACGACTGAGCGACACTCTCAGCCTGAAAGGCTAAATTTCAGAGGTTTGTGAAAATATAGATTCATAGACGCTGAATGGTATTCATAGATGCCCTAAATTGAGAACCCTGGCTGAAGGACCCGCTTTATTCTATGGACCTGCTATTCTTCTTTCCCTCCTATGCGATCCACAAATCCCAGGATGCTAGAAACATACGCATCCTTTCTTTTTCATGTTTTTACCTCTAAACAAACATGGTTTCTCCACATATCATGAAGCCCACATGACAGGAAGCCCAGAAGCAAAACTGTCCCAAGCTTGTGTTTCTTCCAGAGCAAGACAGCAAGACAGATTGCACCACCATACTGGCCTGAAGCTTTCGGCTGTCTGTTTGCTTACATGCTTGCTTGTTTGCCAGCCAGGGGGTTACTTCACCTCCAGAGACTGCTTCTGGGACTCAAGCAAAAAGAAAAAAGGAAGAATGGAAAACAAAAGACCAGGCCACGCTAGGGACATGGCTGTGATCCCAGCTACTCCAGAGGTGAGGCTGGAGGTTCACAAGTTTGAGACCAGCTTAGTAAACTTAGTGAGATCCTGTCTCAAATTTTTTAAAGAAGGCCAAAGAAGGGGGGGAGGGTACAAACACTAAGCCAGTCAAGCTGAGTTTTTTGTTTTGTTTTGTTTTGGGATTTTTTTTTTTTTTTTTTTTGGTACTAGGAATTAAACCCAGAGACATTCTACTTCTGAGCAAAGCTCCAGCCCTTTTCATTTTGATTTTGAAACAGAGTCTTGCTAAGTTGCGGAGGGTCTCACTGAATTGTTGACCTCAAACCTGCAATCCTCCTGTCTCAGTCTCCCAAGTCAAGTACTGGGATTGCAAGTTGTGCCACCATGCAGGGCAAGCTCGTTCTTTTATTAGGAAAACAATATCTCTCCTGGAATTTTCCACTTGGAGCTCACTGGCAAGCATACCATGCGACCACATGTTGCTGCAGAGATGTCTGGGAGGTATTTTCAGGGGAATCAGCAGTGGGGAGAAGGGAGAACAACCTCCACCACCGAGTGGACCTCTCCCAGGTTCTATGCACCCCCTAAGCCACCGGGTCCCCACTCCTGTACTGCTGGGCCTCTGCCTCCCACACCACCTGTCAATCCATCCGTCATAGGCCCACATTCTTCCCTGACCTCCCGGCCCACGCTGACCTGGGCTTCTTCAGGACAGAGCACTTAGCATCGGCAGAAGCATGGGTCCCGCCTGCCACCTGCTCTGCTGAGTGGCGGGGAAGAGGGGATTCGAACCCACACCCTGGAATAATGAAGCTGCTGCTCTTTCCACAGCACTGGCCCTCCACATTCCAGTTCCTACTGTTTGCGCTTCTGCTTTTGGGGGCTTTCAGTCCTTTGTGTGTTTTTATGGCCCGAATTTAATGGCCTGTTTCTTTAGGGTAGGATTTATCTCCTGATGTCTTCGGTTTTACCCTTCTCACCTAGTCCTCACAGCATAGCTTGAACAATCTTTACAAAACATAAGTCCAGGCAGGTATGGTGGCGCACACCCCTAAACCCAGCATTTGGGAGGCTGAGACAGGAGGATCACAGGTTCAAGGCCACCACATGGTAACTTAGGGATAGCTTGTCTCAAAGTAAAAATTAAAGGGGGAGGGGTTGTAGTTCAGAGGTAGAACACACCTGAGTTCAATCCCTCATACCAAAAGTAGATAAGTAAATATCCATTTTGTCACTCTTGCCTAAATCAATGACTTTTTTTACTCTTGGTCTAAAGCCCAAGATCTTCCACGTGTCCTGTCAGGACTGAGTGGTCTGGCCACCATTTCTGCCTCAGGCCTTATCCCTGCCCCTCCTTTCCAGCCTCACCCCCCATGGTTTAGTTTCCTCTTGTTCTCTATCCACCTTCCCACCCCAGGCCATTTGCATCTGCTGTTATTCCTGCCTGGCATCCTCTCCTCTCTTCACCTTACCTTGTGAACTTCCAGGAGGTATGATGTTAGCTGTAGGTTTTTCATAGATGCCCTTTATCTGATTGAGGAAGGTTTCTTATTCTCAGTTCACTGAAAGTTTTCTTTTCTTTTCTTTTCTTTTTTTTTTTTTTTTGTGTGTGTGTATGAGTGCATGCGTGGTACAAGGGATTGAATTCGCAGGCATTCTCTCTCAGCTACACCCCAGCCCTTTAAAAAAAAAAAAAATAGGGTTTGGCTAAATTGCTGAGAGTCTAACTACATTTTGTTGTTATTTTGAAACAGGGCTCACTAAGCTGCTGAAGACCTTGTTAAATAGCTGAGGCTGGCCTTGAATCTGCAATGCTCCTGTCTCAGCTCCCAAGTACTGGGATTACAGGCATGAACCATCACACCCAGCTTGTTTTGTTGTTTTGTCCTCCCCCCCCCCCATTTATATTTGTGGTGGCGTACGCTTGTAATCCCTGTGCTTGGGAGGCTGAGACAGGAAGATCGCACAGGTTTGAAGCCAGGCTCAGCTGGCTTAAGAGACCCTGTTTCCAAATAAAATATAAAATAGGTCTGGGAGTGTAGCCCGGAGGTAGAAGGCCCCTGGGTTCCATCCCCAGTACCACCAAAAACAAACAAACAAAAAAATTATTTCAGGACCAGTGTTGAGGAGCCAAGTGTGGTGGCACACACCTATAATCCTAGTACTTGTGGAGCTGACACGGGAGGGTTATAGGTTTGAGGCCAGCCTCAGTAACTTAGCAAGACCCTCAGTAACTCAGCAAGATCCTGTTTCAAAATAAAAAATAAAAAGTGCTGGGATGTAGCTCAGAAGTAGTCTGCCCCTGGGCTCAATCCATACCCAAAAAACTAACAAACAAAAGCGCAGTGACCAACAGAAGTTTTTCTCTTATACTCTCCTCTAGAAGATTTATGGTTTCAG
Organism: Muscardinus avellanarius; assembly: GCF_963383645.1. Classification (NCBI taxonomy): domain Eukaryota; kingdom Metazoa; phylum Chordata; class Mammalia; order Rodentia; family Gliridae; genus Muscardinus; species Muscardinus avellanarius. The sequence goes on from NC_137797.1 coordinate 58,175,794, forward strand.
GTCTTTAAGTTTATAGTCCATTTTGAGTTCACTTTGTAGGTGATGTATGATAAGGATCTAGTTTCACTTTTTTGCATGTAGATATCCAGTTTTTCAAACACTGTATATTGAAGCGATTGCTCTTTTCCTAGTGTGTTATTCTTGGCACTCCTGTCACAGATTGGTTGACCATCCACATATAGCTTTGTTTCTAGAGTCTCTATTTTATCAGTTATATCATACTTAAGCTCTTTTTCTCCTATAGCTAAGACTTTCTACGTGTGTAACTTACACATAGTTTCCAAAAGTGCTTCTCAGGAAGGAGTCTAGAAATCCTCTGGCAGGCACTAAATCCACAATGGACAGAACTCAGACTATGCATAGGTTCAGGGAAGAGGGAGCAGAAAGACCCCAGTGACAGCATCCGGAGAGGGGTGACAGGAAGTAGGAAAAACAGGTTTGAACCATCTGCATCTTATGAGCCTTGGCCCGGACTCTGTGTCTAGGAAGAAAACGTGAGAATTCAGTATGCAGACCAAGGAAGATAGGACAATCATCTGAGAATGTCAGGGCCCCGGTGAGAGAGAAATCTGCCTTCTTACTACTTCCAAAAGGGTTTTCCTCCAAAGACTTCAGACCAAACCTAGATTGGGGCTGAAGTCACAGGGAGATGAGGATTCGATGTTAAAAGTAGAGGCCTCCGCTGTCTGTGTGGAGTATTACGGCCAACCTGGCACATCAAATTAAAGTGGATGTTGCCTTCCACATAGGAATGGAGTGTGCAGTAATCTGGGATCTTCCTCTAGGAGGAGCGACAGGGACCATTTCATCCCCGGGTGGTACGAGCAGCCACTAATCTGGAAACCCTTCTCTGAACAATGATCCCATGATTTGGCCCACTCTTCTCCGCCCCGGGGACAGCCCAGTGGCCGAGGGTGGCGCGTAGCCCTGCAGTGCCAGCCGGGCCGGGCCGAGGTGGCCTTCGTGCTCATCCACCCTGTCTCCCTGTCCCCCAGGAATCCGAGGGCATCTCCTGCCACTACTGGTCGCTGTTCGACGGCCACGCGGGCTCCGGGGCGGCCGTGGTGGCGTCGCGCCTGCTGCAGCACCACATTACGGAGCAGCTGCAGGACATCGTGGAGATCCTGAAGAACTCGGCCGTGCTGCCCCCCACCTGCCTGGGCGAGGAGCCCGAGCACACGCCTGCCAACAGCCGGACGCTGACCCGCGCCGCCTCCCTGCGCGGAGGGGTGGGCGCCCCGGGGTCCCCCAGCACCCCGCCCACGCGCTTCTTCACCGAGAAGAAGATTCCGCACGAGTGCCTGGTCATCGGGGCCCTGGAGAGCGCCTTCAGAGAGATGGTAGGTACCCCGGCCAGCCCAAGGTGACCGGCGGCCGCTTCAGTCAAATCCTTCTATTTTCGAAGGTGGCCCGAGTGTGGGTGGTTACGCTGTCTGCTTTCACCTGGATAGCGCCCTTTTATAACAGGCCTTCCTTTCTCCGTACAAGTTGGCTGCAGCTATGGATAGACATCCTGAGCCCGGTGTGGTGGCGCACACCTGTAATCCTAACATTGGGGAGGCTGAGACAGGAGGATGGCAGGTTCGCGGACAGCCTCAGCTACTTAGTGAGGCTCTTTGCAACTCAATGAGACCCTGTTTCAAAATAGAGAATAAAAAATAGGGCTGGGGTGTAGCTCGAAGGTAGATGCCCCTGGGTTCCATCCCCAGTACTACAAAATAAATAAATAAATAAATAAATAAATAAATAAATAAATATACTGGCATAAATACTGAGAAAAACGTTGGGGGGGGGGATGAGCTGGAGTGGTGGTACATGCCAGTAAGCCTAGTGCTTAAGGGGCTGAGATGGGAGGATCACAGGTTTGAGGCCAACTTCCTAACTTAGTGAAACCCTGTTTCAGAATAAGGAGGGCTGGATGTGTAGCTCAGAGAGAGAATGCCTCTGGGTTCAACCTCCGAGTACAAAAAAAAAAAAAGAAAAGAAAAAAAAATGAGAGGATCAGTGTCTGAGCACTTCAGCTTTTTAAGCATTTTATGTATCATCACCATTATTATTATTATTATTATTATTATTATTATTATTATTATTATATTTGCACTATTGCTTCCATGTCATCAAGCTCCTACTGCAGCCAACTGACTTACTATATATGTCCACATAACTGAAATGGGAACGTGGTTGCCATCTGTTTTACACATGTGTATAAAGTCCAGGTATTTGGAAAAACAAGAGTGTTTAGTAAGGTGGCTGAGATTCCCCTTCCTATACAGATCTGCTCTGAGAGCAGCTATTTGACCAGGTGTGTAATAGGATTCACACTGCTGAAAACTGAACTGGAGAACAGAACCAAGAGGCTGCTATCCAAGAATCTCTTGTTTTTACCTGGGCACCTGGATTTGTTTGGATGTTTACATCTGAAGGAGTCTGATGGAGGAGTTGAGCGTCCTGGCAGGCTGCCTTGCCCGCCTTGCTCCTGAGAAGGGCCTTGGCAGACTGTGTAGCAGCTCTCAGAGGGACCCTCACTGCCCCTCTGCCTGGCAGCAGGGCACATAAGAAGGCGCCTGTGCTTCCTTCTGTGACCTCCTCCCCTCTGATTGAAGCAATTGTTCTGGTTCCAAAGGTTTTCTTTCCTTAGCAGCAACCTGCATGCAGATAAAGGGTAAGAGATATTTAAGGGTGTTTATAAAGACTTGAGTAAGGCGAGTGGGTGGTAGTGTCCTTAAAACCTGGAGATTAAAAAGTGATGACAAGCTGTTCAGTGAAGCAAGAGCTGCTAGAAGCATGGCACCAGAACGGAATGTACACCGTGACATTCCAGGGTCAGGCCCCGCGCTAAGAGGAGGGAAGGAAAGACCAACAGCGTACATTCTCATCTGATTCGTTTGTAAGGAAAAAATAGTTCATCGATTCACCTCAAATTTATATCTGCTTTCTATTTAACTCATCCCTCTTTTGGTCTCAGCTTTTCCCTCCTGTCTCACACATAATATTTACTTTGTGATCAGCAAGTGATTTAAAATGCCCCTGTGTCTCTCAGGAATGCTTGGTAGCTTGCAATCCCAATAAATACACCAGGAGGCTAGAAAAGATTATGTAGGAAAAGGAATTCGGGTAGGTGGGAAAATCTACTCAAGCTTGGTGTAAAATCTGTGTGTGTGTGTGTGTGTGTGTGTGTGTGTGTGACGCGCGCGCGCACACACACACTGCCTGCATACCTGTGATCCTTCTGTCTCAGCCTCTTCTAACTACAGGGATTATAGGCGTGCCCTACCACGCTCGGCTACTATTACTCTTAAAACAAATCTGATATGAATACATGTTTCCAGATGCTGATGTTCACAATGAGAAGTATTTAATTGAAGCTTTTGATGGTGTGCCCTCCCAGCAGAAGAAAAGAAGGAAAAAGGGAAAGTTAGAGCGTTTCATTTCCTTCAATTGTTAAGAGTGGCAGGACTTCTTTCACTAAGACTGTATTCTCCATTTTATCCACTAGAGGCCAATGTCACCTTTCACAGGACTCCAAAGGTCTCAAGAGTGGCTCAAGGTTGCTCTCAACAGTTGTATTTGAGGGGTTCATTCAGAAAAATATGTAATAAAGAGCCTCAGCCTCATCTTTTAATTATTTTCAACCTTAACCAGTTAACTGCCTAAAATCTTTCTTGAAAAGAGTTACTAGCACACACACTAAAAAAACTTTTCATTTTTATGTAATTTATTCAATCAATAAAATATTTTTATAACTGACTGTAAGCCCAGTCTGAATGCAAATGCAGCATTGAACAAATTAGGAAAAGACAAAAGTTGTTCACCAAATGAAATATAAATGAGAGCCAGTTGTGGTGGCACATACTTGTAATCCTACTTGGGAAGTTGGGACAGGAGGATCACAGGTTTCAGGCCAGCCTCAGCAATTTAATGAGGCCCTCTGCAACTTAATGAGACCCTGTTTCAAAATAAAAAATGAAATAGGGCTGAGAGTATAGCTTAGAGGTAAAAAAAATACCCCTGCATTCAATCCCTAGCACCAAGAAAGAGTAAAAGAAAGAAAAAAAGAAAAGAAAAATATAAATTGGAAGAGAATTGAGAGGGAAACAGGATGTGGAGTGGGTGTTTGGTAATGGTGGGTGGACACACCTTGTGCTTGCCAGGGACTGAGCCATATGATGACTGTTGTCCCAGGGTGGTTATCAGTACTGTCCCCTTTGGCTCTCAGAAGTGACCCTGCTTGATGATAAATCTCATGTTTACCTTAATCACAAAAAGGTACTCATATTTTTCTTTGCTTCATCAGGAAACTCAGAAAAAAACATCTACTTCAGTTTCATAAAGACTTTGCCCAACTTAGTCCCTGGGGGAGGGGGGGGTGAGCTTCAGAACTGACATCGCAGAAGCTAGACCACATTCTCTAGAAATAATAGCCAGGAAAACCCTCGCTGACTCTTATAAAATATTTTCTTTCTGCCTCCTCTCAGGATTAGGTTTGTAGAATCATTGCCTCAGGGCAAAGCTTTGGTTTTTAGCAATGCCCAGTGTGCTGCCAATTTCTTTATCATGCTGACCTGCCCCATGGCTTCCTCCAGCCCTCAGAGAGGAACAGCTTTGGAATTTCTGGGCCAGTCCTCAACTCCCCCCCACCACACACACACACAATAGCCAGCCACCCTTCAGCTTTCCTGTTTCTAGTTGATCTTTAGTAATGTATTGCAGAGTTTGAGCCATTCCCAACTTCTACCATAGGAATTCGTTATCAGCTCTAATCACCACAGGGGCTGTGCTCCTGGTTCCTTCCCCACTTTTAGTCCCTAGAAGTGAAGTTCCCAAGCCCAGCGCCTAAGCCTGGACTGTTCCTCACTGATGCTATTTTGCAGCTACTGCTCCTGAGAGGCAGAATGTCACTCACAGAGCCAGGCGTAGTGGCACAGGCTTGTAATCCCAGTACTTGGAGGTCAAGACAGGAGGATCACAGGTTCGCGGCCAGCCTCAGCTACTTAGTGAGGCCTTCTGCAACTTAGTGAGACCCTGTTTCAAAAAAAAAAAAAAAAAAATAGGGCCAGAAGTATGTAGCTCGGGGTAGAATGGCCCTGGGTTCTGTTATGGATTGGGAGAGTTTAGGTGTGGGGAAACTGTTCTTGGGGACCCCTACTAGGGTCCCAGATACATTTTCCCTCAACCCACAACAAAACCCAAAATGACCAAAACCAGAAAAAAAATCACGGATTCTTGTCCTAAGCTAAGAATAAATATGCATAGCTTGGCCAGTTGCTGAAGATTTAAAGAAGTTTATTAAAAAGATAGAAATAGAGGAGATAGTCACAGCCCTGTGCCGGAGAGGGGCACAAGGGGCAATTCGAATGAATATACCAAAGAACTCCAGTTTACTGAGTGTTTTTATCCTGATCAAGTCTATGGCAGGTCCTTTGATCTGTAGATATGCTGCCCTATCTCTAGCCCAGTTTTTTCTGCTATTTTCAGCTGGATTTGGGGCGGCCCTGTCTCCAAATACAGGCCTCTACCTTTTGTTCCCCTCTCAAGATGTGTTAAATTGTTTCTCCAGGATCTGGGATTTCCTCCCATCCCTCAGGCCATCTGTCTCTTCCTTAGAAATGTAAAGAAACAGCTGGGGCATGGTACTGCACTAATCCCTGCGCCTGGGAGGCTGAGACAGGAGGATCACGCAGGTTCAAAGCCAGCCTCAGCTACTTAGTGAGGCTCTCAGCAACTTAGTGAGACGTGTTTCCAAGTAAAACATAAATAGGTCTGGGAGTATAGCCCGGAGGTAGAAAGCCCCTGAGTTCCACCCCCAGTACCACCAAAAAAATAAAAATAAAAATAAAAAAAGAAATGTAAAGAAACCTCTTCCCTGGCTCCGGCTTTCTTTTGTATCAATATATTTTCAAAATTGGAAATCTTTTCCAATACTGGTACATTAATACATTTTAAAACCTCTCCCCAATACTAGTACAGGTTCAACCCCTAGTACTGCAAAAAAAAAATAAATAAAAAGAATGTCACTCACAGTATCCTTAAAGGTACATCCTCCTGCGTTATTTGCTTTAATGACAGTAGTTCAATAACATGGAATCTGAATTCCTTGAACTCTCTCTTTGTCTCTCTCTCAATGCAATGCTCTTTCTCAATCACTAGCACTTATTACATATCATAATCAGCATTCTGCTGGACACCACAGAGGACAGAAGTAAAAGGTAAGCTCTTGTCTCTGGGTCCCTAGGTAGTTACACATTATATGAAAGCAGAAATTTGCCCGATCTCATTTGTTTTGATGTTCTAAGTGATATTAAAGGACATCGTGAAATGTTAATGACAGTCCTAAAGGCCCCATCTATTAAAGATGTTCAGAAGCCCAGAGCTGGCGTAAGTAGTACCTATTTTTAGGAAACAGTAGGTACGGTTCACAAAATAGGAGATTAACAGAGGAGAGAGATGTGCTTTGAACACTCGCACACAGGGAGGTGGTAGCAGTTTCATCAGAGGCTGCTGCTCTTTGAGGACATTGCTTTTCATCTTTGACCCTTGCTTGCCTCGCACAGCCTGGGGCCTTTGGGGGAAGGTGGCCTCTGACCACTGGCCTTTGAGACCTACTGTGCAAATGTCCAAGGCGGGCTTACCCCGCGACCCCTTATTAGGCCTCATCTTGGATCTTGCTCCCCGGTGAGAAGGCTGTGCGGCCATTCTTCCTGTGTCCACTATGAAAAGCAAAACATGGCTTCCAGAAGGGCCAGAATTTCAGGAACTTGTTCACTTTCTTCAGCTCTACTTCCTACCAATGCTTTTCAGCAATGCCTGGCTTAGCAGCTAAGTTTTGTCACCTGTTATGGTTGTCCTTGACCCCCTCCCCTGTGACCAATGGATGTGAATAAAATAGGCATCTTCTAAGTCCCGATTTCACATCCCCCTACTTCCTCACCATACAGGGGAAAACAAACAAACAAACAAAAACCTGCTTGTCTGGTGAGTAGTTCAGACTCACTGAAGAAGTCCATTGCATTCCCACTGATGGGGTGGCTAGAGGGGGACTTTGCCTCCTTGGACTCAGAAGCAAGAAAGCAATGGTTAGTCTTCAGCCTTTAACCTGCAGGATTTCAGTTCTGGACATATCCAAGAAGATTTCAAAATTCTGTCTGATCTCTTAGTCACCATGAGTATAGATTCTCTGGCGCAGCGAAACGTTCTGGAAGTTTGGTTATTAAGAAGGGAGGGACAGAAATATTTTAATTTGTAAAATTATCTCCATCTTCCTATTACTGGATAAATGGTTGGAAATACCAGCTTAGTTTTTGTTGGTAAAAACCACATAAGTAGGCCGGGCGTGGTGGTGCACGCTTGTAATCCCCACGCTTGGGAGGCAGAGACAGGAGGATCGCGCAGGTTCGAAGCCAGCCACGCTGGCTTAAGAGACCCTATTTCTAAATTTTAAAAAAGTATAAAAATAGGTCTGGGAGTATAGCCCGGAGGTGGAAGGGTTTCCAGGAACCCCAGTACCACAAAAAAAAAAAAAAACCACATAAGTATTGCAGTGAAAAAGGGAAGCATGAATGGAAAGCTTACTTATAGTTTATAAGTTCTAGCATTTTTAAAAAAATAGCATAGATCCAGGCATGGTGATGGTCTCCTGTAATCCCAGTACTTGGGAGGCTGAAACAGGAGGATCACAGGTTCAAGGTCATCTTCAGCCTCTTAGTAAGGCCCTCAGCAACTTAATGAGACCTGTTTCAAAGTCAAAAATAAACTAATAAATGACAGTGAGTCAGAAATAGAATACCTTTGGGTAGTTTAATCCCCAGTAACTAACACAGACAGGCAGACAGACAGACAGACAGACACACACACACACACACACACACACACACACACACACACACAATAGTATAGTAATGGTAAGTCGGGAACTTAGATGTCTGTATTTAAGCTTGAATTTTGTTTGGGCTTTGTTTTTGTTAGAATGGGAAGGAATGAGCATGTGATTCCATAGTGGCCAGAAGGTGGCAGTATTGGGCAGGACTGGCTTTTTTTTTTTTTTTTTTTTTTTTCCTTTTCCCTCTTTGCCTGGCTGGCAGATGGCCTTGTTCTCAGAATAAACCAGGATGAGGCCCGGATACTAAAACCATGCAGAATCTTATTATTTGTGACTGACACTATTAGCAATGTGCTCAGAACCATATTTTAACCTGGCCAGGGGGAGCTGCCAGGTCCTATTGAATCTACCCAACACCAGCTCTCTTGTGCTGACTGCTATTGCTTTCCTTTTGCAACCTGAAACTGGAAGGAAACAAAGACTGACCCTGGAGTTGCATCAGCTGTGAGACTTTCCAGCCAAATTACAGCCATTCTGGGCAATATAATTTTTTTTCCTTACAATTCTTTCCTAGTGAATCAGCCTCCTTTCACACACGAGTCTCTATCCCTTCTCTACCCCCACTCCTTGCAACAAAAAGGAGCAAAAGAAAACCCCAAGTCTTAAAAATCAGATCTATTTTCGATGTCAGGATAAGCCTAGCTTAAATATAATATTTAAGGAGACACAACACAGAATAACTGTCCTGCTAAGTATTCAATAGCCTCCAGAGGACCCTTGATTGAGCAGATAAACCAATTATCTTGTTAATTGAATCTTCTGAGTCATTTAGGGGTCCTTTAGACTGTCCTTGAAGGGAATGATAGTGTGTGGATGTGTTTTGCTAGTGAATTATTCTAGACTTATGTCTTGGAGTTCATAAATTACTGCTTAGCACAAAGCAATAGGCAATTTTTCTCACAATTTCTTTGATTTGTGAAAAAAAAATACCCCAAACTTAAGGTTTGTTGTTTTTTTAAAAATGGTTATGCATTTTTTTAACCTAAGTGGAAAGTGCTTAGGCTAATTTGAAAGACTGCCGGTTTGAGGGAGAAAGGCAGTTAATTCGATGGTAAATATATCTTTATTGACTTCATTTATCATGTTTAATCTGATAGTAAAAGAACCACCCAGATGGTCCTTTAATGTTCCTTTCAGTACTAAGATTTTGTGAAACATGTTTTAAAGAGGAGTAGGTGGTGCATGTAGGAAAAAATAAATGTGCTATTTTGGCTTCTAGGGAGGAGGGGAGGGAAGCAATTATTTTTAGAATCTGTTCTAGTTGCACACAGTTTTAGAAAAATAGAAGAGTGTGTTTTAATGTCAGTGACTCCTTTGGGGGGATGAAGTCTGCAGAAACACACCTTTCCAACCCTCACCACCGCAATCCCTGAGAGCACTCTTGTAATTAACATGTGTGTGTGCGTACGCCTGTGTGTAGTCCCACAGAGTGTGGAGGCAGGGGCTGCTGGAACGCACACCCATGAGCAGAGTTTCTTGGATTAAAAAGTACTTTATACTTTAGGCCACACTTTATGAGAAAGCACTGCCAAATTTAGCATTCCTTACCCCGAGGGAGCTAAGGAGCAAACGCAGTTGAAACAGACAACACTGCGAGAAACAATGAAACCAATTGGGAAAAGAATCTTGAGCCACACTCTTAATAGAATAGGAAGGGGATTAACTGGGAAAATGAGCTGGAATGTTTCCCCACAACAGGAGGGGCAAACACGAACTCATCTCGAACACCCTGCCTTCTTTTTCTTCTAAGGATTTAGTAACTTTATTATTTATTTATTTATTTATTTATTTGGTGGTACTGGGGTTCCTGGGCCCTTCTACCTCCGGGCTACACTCCCAGACCTATTTTTACATTTTTATTTGGAAACAGGGTCTCCTAAGCCAGCGCATGCGGCTGGCTTCGAACCTGCGCGATCCTCCTGTCTCTGCCTCCCAAGCGCGGGGATTACAAGCGTGCGCCACCACGCCCGGCCAGGATTTAGTAACTTTAAAATCAGATTTTCCTCTGTTAAGAACCATGATAAATAGTACCCCTCCTGAAAGTACAGGCTAAACTGGTTTGTCAGAGTCCCCTGGGAATCCTCTGCCACCAGAGCTCTTTAGGTGGACTTTGTACCGCAGGATTTCCCCTACTTTGGGGCTGTGCTAATAATGCACCGTGAACCTGTCAAACATCGTTTGTGTTCCAGTCCATGAACAGCTCGCAAGCAGTGGGGTGCTCAGAGAAATTTTTATTAAAAATTGTCTTTCATTCAGACTTAAGGTATTCCAACAAATACTGACGCTGGCTATGAAAGAATAATCTCTGTAGCTAAAGCAGTTCCTTCCAGTATATTAAAAATAGTAATTTGAGGTATAGATTTAGATATACTCATTTACACATTGATTATATATGGAATCTGCATGCACCATAATACCACCTTTATATGAGTTATTTAAATGCCAAAGAAAAATAACAAATCTAACCACAATATTCCTTTGTGGGTGGGCTCATTGGTTCTGTTTTTATATTTTGGAGGTTAAACACCAAACTTGTGACATTTTGATGTTTCCCCTTTCCTCTATTTCCTTGAGAGAATCCTTCCTGGTCCTCGTCCCTCTGGGGCTCCTTGAGCAGGCTCTCGTAACCACTCATTCACTCTCGTCCGTGCTGTGTGTTTGACTGAAGCGAGGGTTCCGGTTTTATTAGCGTCCCAGTGAATATTTGCATGGTAAACTCTTCATTTGTGAATTGTAGAATCCATTTCTCAGAGTAAAGAAGAGAAGTAAGGCTAGTGGTCAGGAGAAAATTTGGAAGCCCCAGCATTTTTAAGCATATTTTTTTCTTTTCTATTCTTTTTTTTTTTTTTTTTTTTTTTTGTGGTACTGGGGGTGGAACCCAGGGGCTTTTATACCTCCGGGCTATACTCCCAGACCTATTTTTTATACTTTATTTGGAAACAGGGTCTCACTAAGTTGCTGAGAGCCTCACTAAATATCTGAGGCTGGATTCGAACCTGTACGATTTTCCTGTGTCAGCCTCCCAAGCGTCTTCAAATTGGTCCATTCCACAGATACTTAATAAACTACCATTTTCCTGGCCTGGAATAGGTGCCAACGGTCTCAAGCGGGCAAGAAAGGTCACCACTCTCAATCATGAAGCTTCTAGACTGGGAAGAATCCACATAGGCTAATAATACCTCCCATCGCATACATGTACACATATGCCATCTAAATTTAATCTTCAGGACATTTCTTTAGGAAAGCCAATTTATACAGAGTTTTTGTAAATTTATACAAAGTAATTGTAAAATCTAATAATGGTCAAGGGATAGTGGTCTTTTACTTGACCCTCCTGAAGTGTTCTGTGCTGCTGCCTGCTCCCTTACTGCAATCCTCCCTCACGTGCCTTCCCCGGGGCTCCTCAGCACCCCCATCTTTTTAACTAGTTCACCTTCAATATGCAGGTTTATCCTCCTCTGTCTGGTCTTTGTTCCTCTGTTTACTCTAACCAGTATGCTGCTCCTGATCTGTGCCCTCAGCTGAGACTCTTCTGTTCGCAGTTCCCCGCTGCTGGTGATTTATCTGTCTTTTTATCGCCATCTCTGGCCCCTGGAGCATAGCAGTCGCTAGTAAAAATGTTGGATAACTGGATTCGCTCCCTCTGTTCATGAAGAGGCTGGCTGAAACAGCTGAGCTCTAACTCTGTGGGTCTCTAAGACTCACAAAAGTACTGTGGCCCTACTTCTGCCTGCCACAGTGTCACAAATCAGCCAGGGCACCATTTCTTGCTCTTCCTGTAACTTTTACCCAACCCTTTTCTTCCTTTGCCCCAGCAATGGAAGATAACTTTTAGCTTGATATTCAGTGTGGCCAAATAAAAATTTAAAAAATCATTAAATCTTTCTGAGACTACACAACCCTGACTCCTGCCACTAACACAAAATTTCACCAAGGCATCTGTCCTGATGATGCACATCTGTCATTGAAAGTTTGAGTCTGTTTTTAATTTTCCTGGGGATGCTTCATTAGGAAATAACACAGTCTTTGGAGGGGAGAGAATCTGGTTGGAATCCAATCTCTGGCCAGGTAACCATGGGCAGTCTACCCCATTCCCCCACATCTGAACAATGAAGTTAATAATGGTAGTCCTGAGGATGAAATGAGTGTGTAAAGTGCTTAGCCCACTGCCCCACATAGAGAAGTGCTCAGAGAACGTTGGCTGTTACCAATATGAGTGTGTCACCATTGTGAATTAGCGGCTATGGGAAGAGAAGTCAGATCAGAGTTCAGAAGCATCTATGTGTGATCTGTAAGTCATGGGCTGACTCCTGCCTGTGTGGAATAGAAGACAGTTCCCCAAGTCCCCTCTTTTATCTAGCTGTAAAAGAAACTATTTATTCGAGGCTTTGGAGTTAAAAAAAAACATTGCTTGGATCCAAGCACTTGGCATTCTTAGCCTCTTTAATCTAGGTTCCACGTGGCAGCTCAGTCAGTCCATACAAAGACTAAATTTTCTATCAGCTATGACATTTATTGAATATGATTTACTTTTTTCTTGATTTTGTGTGATTATATCTCTTTGTTCTCCTTTGTTTCTTGCCCTTTCCAGAAATGCTCATTAGATGGTAGAAACACAAGTACTAAGGATGCCCTTGTCCCTTCTTGAAGTACCTCCATACTTGTAAGACTGTGTTGAGAAAGCAAGGTTAAGAGAACCTTCAATACAAGTTCCTGCACTATCTAGCACTAACTTTCTTTTGTTCTCCAGGACCTACAAATAGAGCGAGAGAGGAGTTCGTATAATATATCTGGCGGGTGCACAGCCCTCATTGTGGTTTGCCTTTTGGGGAAGCTGTATGTGGCAAATGCTGGGGACAGCAGGTAAGCAAATTACTTCTCTGATTCTTACTCATTTCTAATGCCTTCTGATAATTTTTATCCTTTCTTTAAAAATAAAAATCATATGGTTGGAAATGAAGGAATTCTGCTTGGAATTAGATATTAAGAAACAAGCCTTCTACAGCCTAATAAAAATGCACTTAGGAACATGCAGGTTACACACACACACACACACACACACACACACACACACCTCTGCAATTAGTTTAAACCAGTTGTATTCAGATTGTGTGTGTGTGCACTTCAAAACCTGTTTTTAATGGAAGCTTAGCAGAGACAAAGCATGTGAGAGAAATGAGCAGGGAGGAGAGGGCTCTGAATGGAGCGGGTGTTGCAGCAAGACCTGGCAGGACTTCCCAGCGGTGCTTATCTACAGTAACTTTGCACTGTCCCCTTCCAGGAGCTCAGAAATGTCTCCTTTTATGCTCAGAAGTTTCTCCTTTTATGCGCACACTCTTAGAGGCTGAGTCTCATCTCTTCGGGTTCAGTTAGAGGGAATTTGCTGTAAGAGATTATGACTAGCCCTTATTTTATCCAGCACTGTCAGAGAATCAAATATTCTTGTGTTATACATGAACAGACTCATCAAAGTCAATCACTAAGTCAAACTTGAGAAGGAGGGAAGGGGGAAGGAATGGGGTGGGATTTGGGTAAGGGCTAATTGGGCGATGTGTGCATGTATGCGTCTACCATCTTGTACTCCATTAAGATGTATGACTACAATGCACCAATAAAAAATTTTAAAAAATAATAATTTTATTTTAAATAACTGATGCTTCTCGACTTTGGGTTGGGGCGTATTTAACTTACAGACTATGAAAACTGTTCTAAGCTGTATTGCATACTTCTCTGTTTCTTTAGTAGCAGAATAGCTGGCTATAGAGCAGGACTTTATCAAACTAAATGCTGATTCTTTGTTCTGAAGGTAAGAAAAGTACTACTGGTAGAACTGGGTGAGCAGTTCCCCAGGAGGGCCTTGCTCTTGGGATTCTCTTACTCCTCTAGGCCCCATACCTTGGGTCAGTGCTCCTGTTCATTCTGGCCCCTCTTGAGGCCTGACCCCCACCCCTTTCTTCTTCCTTTTCACCAGCTGTAATTGCTGCTGTCCCTGTAGCCTGAAAGACCAGCCCCTTGAAGCTATCAATAAGTTTACTCTGATTTTACTGCCATTGACCAAGCAGGGGACGTAGGCCTGGGTAGTCTCCATTCTGCTCAGTAAACGTTCCTTCTTCCGTCTTTCCTGCTGAAGATCCCAGACAACAAAGGAGAGAAAAACTGCCAAAGCAGCAGTCTTTGGGGCTGGAAGATGGATACTTTTTGAAGGTCCATTTACTTTGAAAGCACATGTAGATTTTCTGTTTTCTGTGGTGTGACATCTCAGTATTCAGCATAAAATTTTGCCCAGTAAATGGAAGTATGTATAAGATGCTATTTATCCATGGCTGCTTCTTTTCACTGTCTGGTCGGGGTTCTGACTAGAGACAGACTCCAAATCAGATGCACCAGTAGTGAATGAAGAAGTAAAAAGGAACTGGCCAGGGTTTGGAGGTCTTCAAGGAAGAACTTGACCACCCTAGGTCTGTAGGGATGAAGGTGGAAATAATATTACAGAGTCTGGAGAGGGGAGCCACTAGTGAGGGACCACTGGGCAAGAGCTACAGTAGGATTTTAAGAAATTCTCTCCCTACCTGCTCATTTCTTGTCTGGGTTTCCCATTGGTTGAACCTCGCTAGATGCCGTTGACAAAAAGCTCTAGAAATGCCACTCACCGAGTTCCGCCTGCCTGGACACAGACGCAGGAGAAGGCTGCCCTTCCAGGAGGGGGCGGATGTTAAGTCACCAGCACATCTGCCTCTCCTCCTTTCCTTCCCTGTCTGTCCTCGTAGCCTGTAGACAGGAATGGGGAACTTGCAGAACACACCCAGCAGTGGGACCAGACTCTGGCTGCCTTGTTCAGTTGTGGGGAAGGAGCTTGCGTGGAGACAGCAAGCCTCTGTGGAGGCAGTTCCTTTCTATTCTCAACGAGCAGGGCTGGATCAATGACTTGGCGGTCATGCTCACATCCACCTCCTGCCTTTGTCTACTTCCATTTCCCTTAAGCTGAGTTTGCTCTCCTTGCCCATTCAGGGACTAGGGAAGTGACTGAGCACTTGCTCCCTGGGCCAGAGGCCCGGCCCTCACTCCCCAGGACCTAGACTCAGAAGTTAACATCCATGCCCTGATTCTATGTTAAATTGTTATGTTTAATTTCTATGTTAAATTATTCATCTTTGAGACTCATCTCCGCCTCTCCCTAATGCCTGCTCCTCATTTTTAAACATAGTCTTTTTGTTTTGTTTTGTTTTTTTCCCTCGAAGCTCCAAGCTTCCTAGTAGAGACATCTGCCTAGCCAGGATTTCTGTATCCAGGAGCTCCGGTCCCCTGCCCAGGAACCTACCCACCCCCAGAGCTCATTGTCTAGGTTATTACTCCCCCCCCCCCCGACTTCCCTTGGGTGACAGACCAGACCTTGATTTCTTCATCTATAAAGATGGTGGGTTTGGACAGATAACTTCTAATGTTTCTGACATTCTACAGATTATCCTGTGGGAGTGATGCTTTTGGAAAGTAAAGTAGTGCTGTAAAGGTTGTTCTTTATAGCAAATGTTTAAGAGTTGGTTTTTGAAATTTTAATTCAGCCAAGGTCCCTGTTTTTCTAAATATTCATAGAAATATGATGTTTTACCTTTCTTTATTTTTAAAAATTTTATTGCTTACTTTTTGTATGGTGCTGGGGATCAAACCCGAGGCTTCATGTATACTAGGCAAGTGCTGTCCCACTGAGCTATACCCCCAGCCCTACATTTATTTCTAATAATTTAGGAAGCTCAATAAATACTTTTTTCTTAATAAGGCTGTAAAGTACAAAATAAAAAGTATCCTATTATAAAGCAGTACCTCTAAAACCTAATGGTGACACACACTTGTAATCCCAGTATTTGGGAGGCTGAGACTGGAGGATTGCAGTTCTCAGACAGTCTCAGCTACTTAGTGAAGCCCTTTGCAATTCAGTGAGAGCCTGTTTCAAAATAAAGAATACAAAATAGGACTGGGGGTATAGCTCAGAGGTAGAATGCCCCTGGGTTCGATCCCCAGTACTGCAAAAAATAAATAAATAAAAATTAAAAAATAATAAAACCTAAGCCAGGCGTGGTGGCGCACGCTTGTAATCCCAGCATTTGGGAGGCCGAGACTAAAGGATCACAGTTCGCATACAACTTCAGCTACTACTTAATGAGGCCCTCTGCAACTTAGTGAGACCTTGTTTCAAAATAAAGAATAAAAAATAGGACGGGGTGTAGCTCAGAAGTCGAATGACCCTGGGTTCCATCCCCAGACCCGCAAAAAAAAAAAAAAAACCTAATGAGCATAATTACATCCATAGTATTCAGACCCCACATGTGGATTTGGGGTTTTATAGCTAATTGGTCAAGTTTCTATAGCATTTGTATGTGCTGTCTAAAGGCTTATTTATAGGACATCATGATGTTGCCATTTACAGTTCTTTAAAAACAATAGATACTTGATATCCTCTTATAAGCTTATTACCTAGTTTACATACTAAGGCTCTACTACAGGTATTTGAGTTTACAAGAATATTCAGTTATTCCCAAGAAAGAACAACTGAGTCAACTTTTTCCTGTCTGCAGAAATGTAGGCCCATCATCACCAATGGACCATCATGAAGCCAAGGGCCAGGCTGAAACAAATGATCAGAGCTGACAGAAGATTCTGGAAACAGCCCCCTGGTTGATTAAGTGCCGATTTTTATTTCTTGACAGTTTTGACGGTGAAAAGAAACCTTGGTTGAAAATGTTTACCACCTGATAATTATTCACACCCAGAAGTGAGAAGCTTTGGCTTGGGTTTAGTTGGGAGGCTGCTAGTGGTCAGGGACTATTTTTTAAACCGCTCAGCTGTATGTAGCATCTGATTTACCACCAGGCCTATGTGTACTTGCGTTGTCTTCAGGAAACACTGCCTGATGCTGTTTATGACTTATTGGTTTTTGAGTCAACAGCCACCCTCTGTGGAGAGTGGTCCACAGTGGTGTGGGTGCTGGCCCGCTGTGGTCCAGCCTGGGACAGACTTCCCTTTCTGTGCTGCCAGGCTAACTAGCCATAGTGGCACGTGTAGTAACTGTGTGACGCTCTCCATTTGCTTTATTTTTTCCAGGCAAAGGCAGCCAACTCAACACCTTAGGCATCTTCAGGGACTAGCAAAGCAGATGGTGGGCGGATTTTCACTTCAAGCAAAAAAAAAAAAAAAAAAGAACCAGTAGCATGCAAATGTCATGCAAAGCAGTATGCAAACTATCACCCATTGTGTTTGAGTCATCAGCTCCTCAGGGCTCTGAGTATTCTTCTGTTTAGGAAGGAGCTTTGAGCCCACTGTAGAAGAAAACTTTTTATTTTATTTATTTATTTCCAAGGGAACTAAGGATCAAAGCCATTACTGCTTATTTCAAACAATGTCCTAAGGTGACTAACACTAGGTAAACTCATTCAGATTAAAGAAAACCATTTACTATTTGTTGTAGTCTCAATCCCACTCAGAATGATAGTAACAGCAGCAATAGGACAGGCTAGTAAGTGCTAGGCACATGATAAATATTGTAACAACAGATGATCATCTTCAGTAAGAAGGAGGCATTGTTGAAGCATACGCCAGGTCACAGCCATGCACAGCAATTTACAGAGGGTCCCCCAGCTACTAAGGAGCAGGGCTGCCATCCAGCCCAGGACTGGCAGTCAAAGTGCCAGTGTCCCCTGTCCTCTGTGCTGTACTGAAACGGGGTTTCTTGAGAAGAAACACGGCGTTTCCTTAAGATGAAATGGAGTTTCTTGAGAAGAAACTCGGCGTTTCCTTACCGGATTCTTGTCTGTGGTGAGCCAAGAATGACACCAGCAGACCACAGGAAGGGAGTAAAAGGTTTATTGGAAGCAGCAGGGAATAGGGAAAAGTGTCCGAACACTCCTAAGGGGCTCTTGGAACTCTGAAGTTCAGCAGCTGCCTTCAGGTCACTACCCGAGTGTAGCCCAGGCCAAGTGTCTTCAGTTGCAAGCTGTTTTCTCTCAAAGTCCACGCGATCTGCCAGAAAGGAATAGGGAAAGTGGCAGAACACCTCTAAGGGCTATCAGGGCTCTGGTGTCCAGCAGCTGCCTTCAGGTCACTACCTGAGTGTAGCCCGGGCCAAGTGCCTTGAGTTGCAAGCTGCTTTCTCCCAAAGTCCACGCAATCTGCCAGAAAGGAAGTCAGGTCATCCCTAGGGGCCCTACTCGGCCTTGATGTCCAGCAGAGGCCTTCAGGTCACTACCCGAGTGTATCCCGGGCCAAGTGCTTTCAATTGCACCCCACCTTCTCTCAAAGCTAACGTGACCTGCAAGAGAGAGAGAAGCTCCCCAACGGGGAGGGGTTCCCAGAGTAGGTAACCCGTCCTGGTGACTGTGCTAGGGGTTTATATATCTCGGCATGTCCTCTATTGCTTGGAGTTTAGGAGGCAGTCCTTAAAATTTGCATAGGATATTTGCATGTCCTTTGAGGGGGCTCCTTTTAGTAGGAGTGTCAGACTTGCTCCAGTGATGTCTCCTGGGTTTGTTGATTAGTAAACAGATGGTTTTGTGTAGCTTTGGTCATTCTTATCTCTGAACCATGGAAGAGCTGGTATCTTTTAGGAGCCTTGGAAGTTAATTAGTATTCGTCACCCCTCAGGAAATTAAGTTTTTTCTACCAAGGCCTCTTCCCTATCTGCCTATTTCCTTTCTACCTCCTCAGTACCTTGGGCTCTTTCAGCCAGGCCAAGATTCATAGGGATTTTTCATTTCTCTCATCTTAACGTTTCCAAAGCAAGCATTTGTAATTGGTCCTTCCTATTTATTTGTATGAAAATTAATGATAGACATTATAATCCTTGGCATCCTGGATTTCACCTAGAAGAGGTTCTGGGGCATAGGTGAGCAAAGAGCTACGAGGAGCCTACTTTAGCTACTTTAAATGTATTGCAGTCATCAAGTAAACAGGCTTTGAGTGCACCAGCTCATTCATTTATAATATAGAAAAGGTGTTTCTCAAAATAAGGGCTGTGTATCCTTCCAAGGGTCCTGAAGTTGTTGTTGTTGTTGATGGTGGTGGTGGTGGTAGTGGTGGTGGTCGTGGTGGTGGTGGTGGTGGTGTGTGTGTGTGTGTGTGTGTATGTTTGTGTGTGTGTAAGAGTGAGTCTGGGAATGGAACCCAGGGGCATTTGACCTCCGAACTATACCCCTTGCCCTATTTTTTATTTTTTATTTTGAAACAGGGTCTAAGTTGCAGAGGCCCTCACTAAGTAGCTGAGGCAGACTTCGAACCTGAGATCCCCCGGTCTCAGCTTCCCAAATGCTGGGATTACAAGTGTGTGCCACCACACCCAGCTGGTCCCAAAGTTTTGAGGCTATTTTAAATGTTGTATTTTCATATTGATGATAATCTGTTGAAAGTGACATAGGCATCTCCCAATGACTATTCTATCAATGATGACTGCCAGGAATTCAGACTCCCATTTGTTGTGTTTATGATTTCTTTGGAAGCAAATATCTCACAGACCTTTTTCAAAATAAGCCCACATCCATGGCTAGTGGCTTATCCCTATAATTCTAGCTGTTTAGGAGACTAAAGCAGGAAGATCACAAGTTTGAGACCAGTGTGGGCAATTTAAGGACCTGTCTCAAAATAGAAAAAATTTTTTAAAGCTTGGGATATAGCTCAGTGGTAGAGCATCCCTGAGTTCTATCTCCATTGCCACAAAAAAGAAAAAACAAAAAATCTGCAGACTCCTGAGAATACAAGGTTATCTTTACAAATTTGAAGTCCTCCTCGGAAAGATGGGAAGGATGCATGTGTTCATTAGGTAACTCTATACAGAAAGAGTGAACAAGCCTTCCAAGAGTTATTTAAGTGAAGCCTGTGAGTCCAGCCAAGATGGGTTTTTTCTTATCTGTTTCACTCATTTTTAGTTTTCCAGAATTACCCCAATTTAAGTCTAAGCTTTCTATGTTATGTCAAAGGTGAATTCCTATGGCAAGTCTGAATTTTCATGAGGATAGGAGTTAGATATTAAACAAGACTTACATTTTTATATTTCTAAATTCAAAACCAATTACACATCAGTGGTGTCTTCTCTCTCAGGCTTCTCCCTTTTGCTAGTGGAAAGATAATGAAACATTATATAACTGCCTCCAACCCAAGGGAATGTAAAGCCCTATTTATTCTTTTTCTGTTCGTGATTTCACTAGTGGCCAGTATAGAACCTTCCTGAAATTCCTCGTTGCTTATAAGTGGTTCATCTATTGGTCCCTGCTAGTCAGTCAGCTGCTTCTTTGATTGTAGCCTTCCTCTGAGTCCAGAAATATATTTGATCTTCTTCTGTTGACTACATCAAATTAACTACATCTCTTGCGATTTCTGACATGTGTCTGAAAAAATAACATAGAGATACCAAGGTTAACCAACTCTCCACTGTGAGAGTTGAGTTGCTGTTTTGCTGTTTTTGCCCTTTCTCTGCATTGCCCTCCATCTTCTTAGTATGTCTTTTACCTGATCCCTTAGCTATATCCATATATGTAGAAGGAATTAGCAGAAAGAAAATCAAATGATCACAAATATATGCAGAGACATAGAGACCAAATAATGGCTTCAAACAGTCTCCATTTTTCCTGCCAAATCACTCACTGCTTACACGAAGGGCTTCTAAGAGGCCCCTTCTCTTTAGAGTTCTTCACTGTCTCCTCCTTGGATGTTTTCAGACCTCTCCCTGACACCCTGTTTTAGTCAGCTTTTCCGCTACTATAACCAAAATACCTGACACAAACAGTGCAGAGGAGAAAAGTTTATTTAGTTCATGCTTTCAGAGGTATAGTCCACAGCCAGCCAAATCCAAGGCAGACATCACCATGGCACAGTGTGGCAGAGGACAGCAGAGCCCAATTTAATGATGGCCAGAAGGAGAGAGAGGGAGAGGGAGAGGGAGAGGGAGAGGGAGAGAGAGAGGGAGGGAGAGAGAGAAGAAGAAGAAGAAGAAGAAGAAGAAGAAGAAGAAGAAGAAGAGGAGGAGGAGGAGGAGGAGGAGGAGGAGGAGGAGGAGGAGGAGGAGGAAAGGAAGGGAGGGAGGGAGGGAGGGAGGGAGGGAGGGAGGGAGGGAGGAAGGAAGGAAATGAGAATGAGAATATGAACAAATGAACCAACCAGAGACAGATGTAGTCCTAAGGTCACAACCCCAATCTCCTCCAGCCATGCCACCTGCCTAAGTTTCCACCCAGTAAATCCATTCAAACTGTTACTCCTTCAGTGGACTTAGGCATTAATGAGATTAGAGCCCTGGATCTATTATTTCACCTCTGAATATTTTTGCATTGCCAGTACATGACCTTTTCAAGGGGACATCCTGTATTCAAACCATAACACACCACTTGCTCTCAATTCACGGTCCTCAAAATGTGGTCTCCAAACTAGCAGCATCACCTGGGTTCTTGTTTAGAAGAGCAAATTCTATGACTCTGAAGCCATAGACTTACCGAATGAGAAACCCAGAAGGGTGGGCTCAGGGGAGGCAGCAGCATGAGTTGCAGCGGATTCTGGTGCGTTCTCAAGTTTAAGAATCACCACTCTATAAAGTCTACCCCTGGGCATCCGAGAAAGGCAGAAAGGAGCTGATATTTCCTTAGGATTTATAAATTACAGCTATTCCAGACCCAAGGGCTGAGCATCAGACTCTGGCAATACAATCAGGTCGTCACAGCCATCCCTGTCCTTGCTCTCTTCCTCCATCCCAACCAACGTTTGCTTGTAACACTTTCCCTCTTCTCTTAGCCTATGGGAACCTGAGCTCCAAAGTCTCTTGGGGTTTATAGAAATGGCATATATGCATTTAGGAATGCTGGCATGAGGTTACTGTGGCCAGGTTAGAGACCTTTTCTATCCCCAGGTGGTGAGATAGTATAGAACAGTAGATTAGAGACAGGAGGGAACTTTCTAGTGGAGGATCCCAAGGTTCCATCTCTGGCCCACTCTGTTTCACTAAGATGAAGACTGTCAGGGCCAAATCATCTGATTTGCAGATGATGTGAAACCGAGATGAACTAGCAAGATTCAAAATGAACTCAGTGCCTGAGAGGGTGGACTAAACATAACCAGATGACTCCTAACCCAGTAAAGGGGAAGCGAAACTCCTAAAAGAAAATAAAAATGCCAAGATGGAGGAGAGAACTTATCAGTGACTTTAAAAAATTAAGGCAGAGAGTAAAAGCAGTGTGGTCAGTAGTGTGAGGTTCATCAGTGCAATTACAGAGATACAAGGCAAATCCTCATAATGTTTTTATGTCGCTTCTTTTTTTGTTTTGTTTTTTTTTAACTGGAGATTGAACCCAGGGGCTACATTCCCAGTCCTATTTCATTTTTTATTTTTAAACAGGGTCTCACTAAATTGCTGAGATTGGCAAATTTGCAATCCCCCTGTCTCAGTCTCCCAGGTACTGGGATTACAGGCAGGTGCCATCATGCCTGGCTCTAGCTAAGGTTTTTATTGGCTCACTTTGTTTTAAGCACTGCTTCCATTTTTTTAGGGCTTTAGCAAATAACCGTATTAATCTTCATGCCAACTCTTTTGGGGAATACTATTTGTTGGTTTCATTTGACCCATGAAGTCCTTTGTAGGTGATGCAATTCGAAATATATAAAAGAACAGAAGCCTTCAAAGGAGAACCTGGACTGGTGAGATTTAGAACCACGTTTAAGGAAATGGGGAGAGCATCTGATTTCTAATTTTTTGTGACTGACTTAATCTCACTCAGCATAATGTTCTCCATTTCTATCACTTTTCCTGTAAATGACATAATTTTGTTCTTTTTGTAGCTGAGTAAAATTGTATTGTGTACATATCCCATAATTTTATAATCCATTCATCTGTTGATGGACATTTTGGCTGGTTCCATAGTTTGTCGATGGTGAATTATGCAGCTATGTACATAGATACACATGCATTCGTTTATTAGTTTGGTTTCCATCCTTTTGGGTAGATACCCAGAAGTGGTATTTCTTGATTATGTGGTAAATTTGTTCCATTCTTCTGAGGATCATCTATACTGTTTTCCAAAGTGGATGCTTTCCCTAATGTGCAGAGGTAGGGAGAAAGTTGGTCATAGGAGGAAATCTAGACCAAGAAGGAGAAACTGTAGATGAGCAAATAAGGCGACAAATTGAGGGGGATGGGAGGGAAGAAGAGGGAAATTCCCTAATCTACAGGATGTACATTAACGAACATATCAAATTCAATCACTAAGCCAAATGTGAGAAGGAGGGAGGGGGGAGAAAATGGAGTGGGAACTGAGTACGGTTAATTGGGTGATGTGTGCATATATGCCTCTACTATCATGTACTCTATTAAGATGTACGACTACAATGCACCAATAAAAAAAATTTAAAGTTAAAACAAATTTTAAATGGCTGGAGTATAGCTTGGAGATATAAGGTCCTGGGCTCAATCCCTAGTACCACAAAATAAAAAGTAAAATATTTGGGGGGAAAAAATGGGAAAAGTTCAAACTAACTAGAGTTTTTCATTGATGGATGGGAAAAAAAAAAGGTGGCTTTTTTATGTAAAAGAGACCTATAGGTGTTCATCAGATAGAAAGGAAAGGGGTAAGGTTTGCTTTCCAGAAGCCTGGGATAAGGGTGACAGGGCAAGAAAAAGAGTGGTGTTGACAGGAAGGACTCTGGACATGGGCTGCCCGGCTTGAACCCGGTGGTCCTGACACTGTTAGCTGTGTGTGGTCTTGAATGACTCTCGAGTTGTCAGTGCCTCAGTTCTGTCTGCTATAAACAGAGATGACACAGTGCCCATGTTGCAGCTGAGAACAGGATGAATAAATGCCTGGGGAACCCAGAGCACAAGTAGGTCCACTTGTGGCGGTGACTGCTCAGTATTGGCGTGCTGTTATTACCATTATCACATCCATCAGAAGAGCCAAACACAGATGGAACAAGCTCCCAGGGAACCCAGGGGTGTCTCCCTTAGTGATAATATTTGTGCTTTAACTATGTTACAGCCTCATAAGGATGGACTATGTAATTTTGATTTTTCAATTTCCCCATTTAAGTACTGTTTCTATGACTTTAAGGAGCCTTTAAAAATACTGCAACTGTTTCGATTTTTCTTCTTTCTTATAAAAGTTGGATGACCTCTGGACTTGTATAAAGATGGGCACAAATTTCCCCTGCCAAAAGGCAGTATATCAGGGGGGCTGGCTAGAAATAAAAGACCTCTCACATGTCATTGGACCAGGAAAGGCAGGGTCTGTGTCCCTTGCAGGCTCAGAGACCAGGGCTGAAGGAAGCTCTCTTGTATTTAACACTGGGCCTCAATGGGTTCTGGAGGCTTCCCCATTCGGTCAGATGGAAGGGGACAAGGCTGGAAGAGCAGACAAGGAAGGTTCAAGTGGACCAGCCCTGGAGGGTGCACACATTCCTTCTGTGTGCTTTCTGTTGTCTAGGATCCAGTTATATGGCTACACTAAGCATCAGTAAGGTTGCCAGGACATGTAGTTCAAGTTGTATGCCCAGGCCCAGGAGAACTGGTTGTGGTGGACCGTTAGCGTTTGGGCCACCATGGGCATTAATAAGGAAATCCTTATGGGTGTCAATTAGTAAAATGTCTTTATTCATTTTTCATATGTTTTCTCCCATTGTTCTGATGGAGCCCCAACTTGGATCTCATGGCCATTTACAAACTCTTTTGTTACTTTATTTTTGTCACCAGTGGTTTTATAAGAGATGCAGTAAATGAGTTTCAAACTGACAGAGTGAGAAGTCAACTCACTGTGATCCACTTTTATCTTGGAGAACATGGGAAGAATGAAGAAAAAACCTCCAAGTCAGCAGCAGAACAAATACTTGCCCGAGAAAGTTCATCATAGAAAGCAATACTCAAGCCTGGTGTGATGGCACACGCTTGTGATTCCAGTACTTAGGAGGCTGAGCCAGGACCGCAGGTTTGAAACCAGCTCAGAAGCTTAGTGAGACCCTCTACAACTTAGTGAGACCTTGTCTCAAAATAAAAAATAAGATACAGCTGGGAGTGTAGCTCGGAGGTAGAATACCCCTGGATTCAATCCTCAATACCAACCAGGAACGAAAGAGAAAAAAAAGGAAAAAAGAAGGAAGGGAGGGAGGGAGGAAGGAAGGAAGGAAGGGAGGGAAGGAGGGAGGGAGAGAAAAGACTGACTCATAGAGTATTTAAACCAGGTAGCGTGTGACTATACTGATGTTTAACAACCTTGGTTCTTTTAGGATGAGTTTTAGGTTGCCATGGTTATACTGTAGAAATTTTTAAATGACATACCAATTCAGTTTAATAGTTTAGACTCTCATCTCAAACTACAGTTTTCCAGTATTTTTTTATTTGAGCTCATTTCCTCTTCTTACTGTCATTCTTAATAGAGTTGAAATAACTACTATGAATGAATCATTTATAAATATGCCTCAATCCATCTGCAGGAAATTTATGATAAACTTGTATAAGTCATTGTGCATTTATCAGAAGCCCAAATGTAAAGCTGTAAGCTGAGTAAAGTGTTGTGGTGTAGGAGCAGGACTCAACAAATGTTTATTTTCCTGCCATGAGACAGGCACCTGCTGGGCACCGTGCTGGGCATAACTGCTGTGAATGAGGCAGACAGGGTCCCTGTCTGTGCACTGACATCAGCCCAGGGAAGCAGGCAAGCATACATTTACGGTGCAGTGTGGCAGGCAAATGCTGGTGCTTCGGAATCCAGGGGAAGCCTGGACTTTAGTGAAGGGAGACAACCTTGAGTTGGAAAAACACTCCAGTGCGTATGCAGTTGTGTTCTTTGTCCTTGGAACAAGTGATGACAGTACATCTTGTCAAAATTGTTCCATCGCTGGGCGCGGTGGCACACACGTGTAATCCCAGCATTCAGGAGGCAGAGACGGAGGATCAGGGTTTGCAGACAGCCTCAGCTACTTAGCGAGGCCCTTTGCAACTCAGAAAGACACTGTTTCAAAATATAAAAAGACTGAAAAAAAGTAGGGCTTGGGGTATAGCTCGGAGGTAGAATGCCCCTGGGTTACATCTCCAGTAGCGAAGAAAAAAAAAATTCCACAGGTCAGAATTCATTATATTTATTCATTCATTTATTGTATTAGGGTCCTGCAGATGAACCCTTTTCCTTTATTACTCCAAAGTGTCACTGTGGTTGTGAATCATTCTTGAAAGTTTGGTTAGCTCTCGGAGTCCTTTTGTGGTACAAAAATTTTTTATGGACCCATATTTGTTTTTGTAAAAATGAAACCATCACTGAGCCCTCAGCAGCAGGAAGTGATAGGGTGTTGAGATTCACTAAACAGTCCTTGCTGGTGAGTAGTGAGTGCTTACCAGAGAGGCAGAGGTAAATATGAATCAGTGAGTTCATTCAGCTCAAAGCATACTTGCATGCCTACTGTGTGTCAGGCACTGCTCTGAGAACCTGACGACAAAGCCTTTGTCATTTCAGAGTTTGCATTTTAGTGAGGGGAGGGGACTCCTAATAAACAAGTAAAACATATCCATGAAAAATCATTAAGCAAAACATACTAATGAGATGCATTTGAAATGTTTATGTGAGTACCTCTCTGCTGTATGGAGAGCACTTAATAAATCATAGTTATTAAGAGTGATTTTATCATTATTACAGCTACTATTGCCAGTAGTACATATATATATATATATCAGTTTGTACTAAAAATATGATGTAAGGTAAAGTAAATTTTGCACCACAGTTCAGATGACTTGAAGTGAAAAGGCTGCGTGAACTCTTAGGTTGATGGGGAAAGCATGTGATGAATTTTTCAGACTGCGCACCAGGTTGCTTCAGGACTTCGGTATGGAATATAACTCGTCTTGGTCAATTTTGCTGCCAAATATTAGTGCAGGACGCTATTGTATTCTAACCAGATTGGGCTAGGACAGTATGCTAAGTTCAAATCAACACACTCCATAGGATTCTATGTGCATGCACGCGTGCGTGTGTGTCTCCAGAGAGGGCACGGTGATCATTGAGTTGCTCTGGGGCACACTGGGCAGCTTGTAATATTCTTTCCAGCTCTCAAGTTTTGTGAATATTTTTTTTATCTAGT
This sequence comes from Muscardinus avellanarius, assembly GCF_963383645.1. Classification (NCBI taxonomy): domain Eukaryota; kingdom Metazoa; phylum Chordata; class Mammalia; order Rodentia; family Gliridae; genus Muscardinus; species Muscardinus avellanarius. Next base: position 58,202,750 of record NC_137797.1, read on the forward strand.
GTTTGGCAAGAAATATTTGTCTCTAAGTAACACATAAAAAGTCCTTTTTCAGCAAAGCCTTTTAAAAGCCTCCAGGCTCTCAGGCATTCAACAAACACAGAAGGTTTTCTTTTCTTTTCTTTTTCTTGCAAGACTTCACTGTGAAGTCAAGGTCACTGCTTCCCCGGGAGCTCAGTGGCACAAGAAGCCAAGGTCCCACTGCTCACCGGGAGCCTGCCCTCCCCTCCCCGCTTTGGTGCTTGGCTCTTGGACTCCAGCTTTTCCTTCCAGGGCCTTCCTAGCAACAAGGAGGCTTTTGAAGTTATGGAGTGGGGACCCTTTCCCCTCCTTGGGCCACTAGGCCTGCTTATAAAAATCAGATTCAGGGCATTAAGAAAAAACTAGTTCACCTCTCTACTTCCCTTTCACTCTTGGTTTCCTGCTTTTCTATGTCACCATTTTTGTATAGCTAGGTTTTTTCCCCTGCCTCTCTCAGTCATGTTCTTTATGATTCTGAGCTGGCAGGTCATAATTGCCACCCATATTTCAGGGAGACATGGTCCTTTTTCCAAATGGATTGTTTCATTTCTCAATGTTAATAGGTCATCTAAAAAATGGCTACCATGTGTTATGTACTTTCCAGGCCCTTTATTTAAGGGAAATCTTAAAGCAGAAGTCCAGTGCATAAAACAGGTAAGAGCACATGTGCTATAAAGCAAGTTTACATCATGGCTACACCCCAGATTTTCAAGACAGGTGAGCTGGTTTGAAGTCCTGCCCTTTGCCATTTATCACAGTCATGTGGCCTTAACTACCCAACCTCTCTATGCCTTTCCAATCCGTTAAATGAGAATAATAGAGACCTTATCTAGGATAAACTTAATGGGAGGATCAAATGGTTTAAAATGTATAAAATGCTCAGTTCCTGGGATACAGTAAATGCTCAATAAGTGCTTGGTATATTACTGTAATATTAATCACAGTTATCATTGGTAACATTATTGTCATCCCCCATCAGCAGCCCCTTCATTTCCCATAGTTTGTTAGAAGGTACTTACTGTTCGGTACTATGCCATCTGCCATACTTCTCACATACCGCCTTTGTCCATAGTAGACACTGAGGAAATGTCAAAAAAAAAAGACCAACAAACTAATTTTTATAGTGTCATCTAGAATGTATTCTTAAGTATTTAGCTCATTGTCAGTCTCTTACACTAAGTCGTCTGCAAGTTTTGTTGGTGACTGGGCAATTGTGCCCCATCGTTCTTTGCTCAAGAACCACTTACTCACCCACCCACAGGATGCCGCTCAAGCCATTTTGCATGACACAGCTATCATCATTCTGCTTAAAAGGAGGAAGTAGTGTGTCTCACCTTTCCCAAACATGGTCTGTACAGACAACCTCCTTACCTGTGAACACTGTACTCTGAACGCCAAGCCTCTCTCCGGGGTGACACTTCCCCTCCTGGAAGCGCTAGTCACTGCCCTTGTGCCTGCCGCTGTTCCTTCCAAAGCAGATGTGTAATTACAGCCCACCAGGTGTTAATTACTGTTTCGCTACATTGCCAGCCAGCGGTCTTTCGGTCAAGCCAGCATTTCTATGAGAACTCTAAGGCTCACCACACTGGGAATGTCCAGCAGTACTTGGAAGAGAGAAACTGCCCTTGCAAGGTTTCCTAACCTATCCGAGTGTAATGTGTAAATGAGCACATGAAAATATACATTGACCTGTGCAAAATAAGTATGTCCCAGGGTGAATCTACGAGAAATCACACATCAGGCCTAAAAAGCCAGGAAAACCCAGTTCTCTTTTCCTTTATCCTTTGGCATTTCATGGGATTTGCACCTTGCTATATTAAGTTTCAGACCTATGCTGGTTGTTCCTCTTCTTCCTCCTCTTCCTATTCCTCTTCCTCGTCCTCCTCCTTCTGGTCTGGGGATGGAACCCAGAGGCATTCGACCTCCAAGCTACACCCCCTGCCCTATTTTTTATTCTTTATTTTGAAACCGGGTCTCACTGAGTTGCAGAGGGCCTCACTAAGTAGCTGAGGCTGTCCGGGAACCGCGATCCTCCGGTCTCAGCCTCTCGAATGCGCCACCACGCCCAGCTGCTGGTTTCTTCTACTGGTGTCCTTGGCTCACATCCTATCCATCAGCTTCACCCCCCATATATCTTCCCCCTGTTGACCTCTCCCACATCTCAGGGTCCCCTTTGCACACCCAGAGTTTACTCATCCTGCAAATTCCTTTAGCACCCAGGGTTCTCTCTGGCTCCTCCTCACTGTGACACACTTCATCTTGTCTCTGCCACATCCCCATAATACAATCTGCTTCCCCATCTCACTTGCTCTACTGACTGCTGAAGCTAACCAGCTGCTCTCCACCGCCTCTTCCTCTTCCTCCTGGGCACAGGAACCACCTTCCCCAGCCTTCTGTGGAATTAGGATAGGACTCTAGGGCTAGGTTTCAACTAGATGAGTGTGCACAGAAGCGACATGTGACCCACAAAAACCTCTTGCACACTGTTCCCCAAAAAAGTACTTTCAAGTCCTAACTGCAGATACCTGTGAATGTGACCTTAATTGGAAATAGGATCTTTGTAATGTAAATTAAGACGAGGCCATATTGGATTGGGGTGTGCTCTAAATCTAATGAATGGTGTCTTAGACCTTGTAGAAGGAAAGAGACTCGGGAAAGATGGCCAAGTGAAAACAGAAGTAGACAGCTGGGCGTGGTGGCGCACACTTGCAATCCCAGTGCTTGGGAGGCTGAGACAGGAGGACCCAAGTTCGCAGCCAGCCTCAGCTACTTAGTGAGGCCCTCTGCAACTTAGTGAGACCCTGTTTCAAAAATAATGAATAAGCGCCGGGCGTGGTGGCGCACGCTTGTAATCCCCACGCTTGGGAGGCTGAGACAGGAGGATCACACAGGTTCAAAGCCAGCCTCAGCTACTTAGTGAGGCTCTCAGCAACTTAGTGAGACCCTGTTTCCAAAATAAAATATAAAATAGGTCTGGAAGTATAGCCCAGAGGTAGAAAGCCTCTGGGTTCCACCCCCAGTACCACCAAAAAAAAAAAAAAAAAAGAATTAAAAAAAATAAATAAAGAATAAGAAAATTGGGTTGGAGGTGTAGCTCAGAGGTAGAATGCCCCTGGGTTCCATCCCCAGTACCTCTTCCCAAAAAGAAAATGGAAGTAGAGATGAGGGGCTAAATTGACATAAGTCAAGGGATACCAACAACCACAGAAGCTAGGAAGAGGTAAGGAAGCACTTTTCCCCAGGACCTTTAGAGGACTGCGACCCTACTGACACTTTGATTTTGAGTATCTCACCTCCAGATCTGGAAGCAGATTTCTGCTGCTTTAAGCCACTTATTTTGCAGTAATTTGTCCCACTGATCCTAGGAAACTACCCTACATGCCATCCTCTTTCAGGTCCCCTCTGCCAAGTAGAGGTTGGCAAACCCAGGTGGCCTCAGAAGTGCACACACAAGCTGGCAAGACACCTGGCAGCTTCATTCTGCATGGGGCAGAACCTCCAACCTATCGCAGGCTAACCAGACTTTTGATTTCATATGGAAAATAAACATATACTGGGTTAAGCCGTTGAGGTCTTTAAGATTTATCTGTTACAGCACCTACTGTTACCCTCAACTAAAACATTAACTTACAAAAAGAACTAAAGAACAAAAAGAACTACCATAAATACATACTATACTCTCCTTTTTTTTTTTTTTTTTTTTGGTACTGGGGATGGAACCCAGAGGCATTCTACCTCTGAGCTACACCCCAGCCCTATTTTTTAGCCCTTTTATTTTTTTAAACAGGGTTTCACTGAGTTGTGAAGGGCCTTGCTAAGTAGCTGAGGCTGTCTTTGAACTGCAATCCTCCAGTCTCCGCCTCCCGAATGCTGGGATTACAAGCGTGCGCCACCAACACCCGGCTGACTCCTCCAAACCACCTTTCGATCAGCTTTTAGGATAGCACTCTCTCCCTTTGCTCTCTTTCTTTCTTCTCCACTGATAGGTCCTCACACCTGTCCCTGAAATGCAGTGCCCCAGGATTTCCCCTTCAGCCTGCTTCTCCACACTCCACCCCTGAGCCATCTCATGTGCCTTCATTCACCATTACCTCCTGATGTCTCTCAAGCATGGAAGTCCAATCTGACCTTTCCTGCATCTCAGGGCCATGATCACCTGACCCAGGTCATCTCTCTTCTCATTTCACTCTCTCCACTTGGCAGAACACCAGAGACTTTGCATGAGACACACGTGGTATGGTAGAAATTTAACTTCCCTTAAGATTTTGTCTTTCTACTTCCCCTATAGACCAAAAGCCCAACCAACTTGGCCAGTCTATGTCCTGGCACATAAAATAACTGCTTCCCAAGTATTTTTCAGGTAGGTTAACTGAACTTGCAGTCTTTGGTGTGAAGATGGTATTGAGAGAGACAATATGCAAGGGGAATTTCCAATCCTTGAATCCCTTCCGGATTCTCCTAAATTTACACCATGAATCTCCATTGGAGAAGGTGCAAGAAATATTTCTATAGAATGTGCTGTTATAGTCACTGGCAGATCCTGAGGAAGAACTTGCTCACCCCATCGCTCACCGCCTCCTCTTTAAAAGTGCCACAGAGAACATCTCTCTTACGTGCACTTTAGGGAAAGGCCAGGGTTGAGGGCAGGATGGTGATGACTTTTCCATTTGGGCCCCAGAGTTTTGCCTATGTTGCCTGTTAGAAAGCATTTGTGACCCATTTCTTATAAATGTAAGGACCTTATAGCACATGTTTTGCATTAACTTAATTCCTAGCTTCCTCTGATCTTTCTAGTTTTATTTTCCACATATATTTATTTTTATCTTCTGTGCATTTATGTAATCTCCCTTTAAATCCTCTCTGGAACAAGATAAGGTATGAATAAATAAGATGTCCTACAAAACGCACACTTAAAATGTCCAGAACTAAAGGGATTTTATTTTCCCAAATGGCACCCTTTCTCCCTTGTTCTCGGCTTTGCTGTAAGGTACCATTAAATGCTTAAACCTAGGGCAGTCTACAATCATCCTTTCCTACCAGCTCCCCTTCTCCCGCCCTTATCTGTCATAAATTCCTCTGAATAACCAGCTACATCTTTTGTAGACACCACATCGGAGCCCCACCTGGGCTCTGTACATACATCACCCTTCACTAGTACCCATCTAATGAGTACCCAAGACCACTGAAATGCAAGCTGGCTATGCTATTTCCCTGTTGAAAGCCCTCTAGTAATTTCTAATTTCTAGAATCAAGGCCAGAGTCTTCAGCCTTTGCCATCAACCTTTGTCTACCTTCTTCTGTCATTTCTTATCCTCATACCCCAAGCCTTGGCCAGACTAGACCATGCACATATATTTTCCAGAACTAAACTACATCTGTTTCTTGTCTATAATGTGCTTCCACCTCCCTCCTCCTCTGTCAAGCATGCCCTGAGATGTCTTTTAGAAGATTCAACATAAGCATCACTCCTTCCCTGAGGTCTTTCCTGCCTTCCCCACCCCATGTCTGGCAGATACCTGTATACTGGTACCCTGCCACATGTCAGGGGCCCTGGCTCTGCTTTCTCTCTGCTAAGTGCTTCACTTCTCACTGAAGTATAACTGGCTCTGTCTCTCTTCCCTAATAGGCCAGGGCTCATTTGTGGCAGGAATCAAATCTCATCTTTATATTCCCTCAAAGCCTTTCCAGAAGCAGGCTTAACTCTGCTTAGGCCTTTCCAAAGAAATTGCTTATTGAAAACACCACGACAGTGTTGGTACCACTGCAGGCTTTTCTGTAATCTTTAAAGGCACCCTTGACCTAGGGCCAATACTCTTAGCAGTGGGTGCACAGGGACCTGAAACATGACAGAGATGGCTAGTTGCAGGGACCACCCCTCCCTGTCCCCAGCACACAGAGATGCTTCATAAACATGGCTTCCACACCACCCTCAGCTTCCAACCTCTACTAACATGTCAATTCTGGCTCCAGATGACATCTGGTGTACAGCTCTTCTCTATTTCCCCATCACCCCACCTGATCGGGCACCCACACATCTCCCATTGAACTTGCCACAAAGGCTCTCGCTTCCCCCTTTCATCTGTGTCCTGAATCAATCCGGCTTCCACACGCAGCAAGGATAAGCTTTGTGAAAGAAAAATCCTACGCGCAGAGACCCTCAGAGCACAGTGTTCAACTAAACAGCCTGCGAGGTTCTCCTTCCTTGCTGAGCGGCCTCGGGGCTTTGTCTAGCTCTACACACACGCTGAGCGCCCCCCTGCAGCCTCTCAGATGCACGACCCCTGAGGCCCAGCAGCTTTCTGTGTGGCTCCCCCACCAGCCCTTTTAGCCTCTGCTTCCTTGTGCCCGCCCAGACCTGCCCACGTTCATAGGTGACCTTGGCTCCCCCAAGATTGTGGGTTCCATGTAGCAAAGACTGTTCTCTCTGCCTCCCTACTTGATCCCCATGCCAAGCAGAGTAGCAGGGTGCCAGGCACAATGTGCTTAAGGAGTGTTTACCAAAGGAAAAGCGGGCAGAAGATGGACCCATTAGAAGTACTCACTGCAGCAGTGAACGTGCGGTGTTACTGGGGCTCCCCTTGCGCTCCGGGTCACATGGATTTAATTTGAGTCTATCTTTATGGTTAAAATTTTCAAGCTCCTTTGGAGGCTGAGCCCTCCACATGCCATGCGGCATGGTTTTGCTCAGTATGGCTATTACCCAACATTTGAGACAGATTTGCTTCAGGTTGGTGGTTTGGCTCTGCCGAACATTGGCAGCCATGATCTTCACTCACTAATTTAGGGCACACCTAGATTTCCAGGCACGTTTCCCCTCTCAGCAATGTAGGACATAAGCCAGGGGACTTCAGTGTCCCCAGACAGTGCCTCTCAACAGGCCGGCTCCAGAGCAAATGGTCTCTCTGGGTGCGCGCTCTCTCTCTTCTTCTGGGTCACTCCCATTTGTTCTCATTTCACTATTTCTGTCCCTGGTAATTGTCTGGGTGGAAATTCACCAGACTTCAGCATTTTTAGTGTCACAGTAGTAATACGGTGATCTAATATCTGCAGGGGAAACATTCTGAGACCCCCAGTGGATGCCTGCAGCCATGGACAGTACTGAGCGCTGTATGTACTATACTTATTCCTAGACACACATACCTATAGTAAAGTTTAACTTACAAGTTAGGCACAGCAAGAGGTGAACAATAACTAATAATAAGATAGGATAATTATAACAATGTAGTATAATCAAAGTTATTTGAAACTTATGAATGATTTATTTTTGAGTCTTCCATTTAGTTTTTTTTTTTTTTTTTTTGAGGGTTTGGGGATGGAACCCAGGGGCATTCAACCTCCAAGCTACACCCCCTGCCCTATTTTTATTCTTTATTTTGAAACCAAGTCTCACTGAGTTGCAGAGGGCCTCACTAAGTAGCGGAGGCTGTCCAAGAAGTCCAAGAACCATGATCCTCCAGTCTCAGCCTCCCAAATGCTGGGAATTACAAGCGTGCGCCACCACACCCGGCTCCATTTAGTATTCTTTAGACCACAGGTAACTGAAACTTCTCATAAGGAGGACCTGCTGAATGGATTTTTACACATGAAAGGAGAGAGAGAGAATAGTTACCACTGGCCTGGGCCAGAAATCCAGTGCAAACAAAAGAAAAAGCAGCAGTTAGACTAAAGTGGGGCTCTAGGTTGGAGCAGAACCCCGACCTTCCTGGGAGGGTGGGTGAATACATCAGTGGATGGCCCTCTATATCAGGAAAATGACACTTTCAAAGCTGTCCCTCATTGTTCAAACACACCTGGAGTGTGGGTGAGAAGAAAGTTGATCATGAGCAGGAAGAAGTACAGCAAATTGAGGAGAGAAGCCTCAGGTGAAAGTAATACACGGGTTTCTTCTTGGCCCAAGTGTGAACCTTCCCAGATCTTGATTTCTTCCATCCCTAAAGTGATGCAATTGAACTAAACAAGATTTCTAAGCTCAGGAATTTCTGTGAAGGAATGTCACTTACCAGACTCTGCATCCTGCACCTCTAGTTAATGTTTAATGATCTGCAATAAATTTGGGAGTCACATTAGTGATATCCACTTCCCGACTGTGACAAATGTGCTTTCTAATTATCCACTGAGAGAGGAAGAGCCGGGGAAGAAATGAGCTGAGGACTGACAGGAGGTTGTAGCAGTTTATGTTGTACTTTCACCTGCTTTGTCAAGTGGTGACCCATTAGTCTCACCGCTGAAGAGCAAGTGATCTGAAAGCGGAACGGCCGCTCGGCTGCTGCTCCCTCTGTGCTATTTTCCCTGTCTGGCTCTCGGGCCCACACAGGCACTGACTTGCTCCTCAGAGCGTAGCGTGGGGTAGGTGGCCATGCTTCATGGAGGAGGAAGCAGAGCCTTATTGAGGTTTCGATAGTCAGCCCCAGGTTACAGATAGCAAATTCAAGAGATGATAGCCCATGTGACTCAACCCAAACAGCTCTGAGTGTGGCCAGCGAGAGACAACTGTGGATGGACTGACAGACCTGAAAGGACCTTGGACCTGGGCAGTGACATCTATTTGGACCAAGGCAACTGTCTCAGTCCTGCTTAGTGACTTCAAGCAAATCAAGTATGTGACCCTGAGATGGTTCCTCATATTCAGAGGAAGGATAATACTTCCTCTCTTGGGTTGTTGAAGAGACATTGGAGCACCAGCTTCTTAGCAGGTGCTTTAACAAACAAATGAATTAGAAACATCCATTCCTTTCAGGAAGAGGAAGGATCGATCACCCAAGATTCTTGAGGTCCACGGGCTCTGTCCCTGGGATTCCGCAGCAGCCTCACCCTTTTGGCCACCCTTGCTTTCTTCCTTACCTCCAGCTGGCCTGGCCCCTCTTTTTCTCATTTCATCACACTTCCAAATCTTCAACAGAGTCTGTGACTGAACGGAAAGCCAGGCCTTCCTGAAAGGCAAGCTTCTGAGCTTCCTCGGCAGCTTTGTGGCTTTCTGAGAGAAGACCAGCTCTTTGGCTGCCAGGAGTCCCCAGGGAAGGTCTTGTCTGCTGAGGCCCTGTCTTTCGTCTGGCTCCAGCAGACATCACTGCCTGCAGACTCCACCGTGCTGAGGTCCCCTGGGCAAGTACACCTTGAATGTGGTCTCAACACAGGACCTGATCACAGAGGCACGTGCACTCCCACCTGAGCAAGACAGAAACCTCTCTGAAACTCCTGAGAAGGGCCACACCCAGGCTGGAGTTACTCATAAGCCAGAAGTGGCAATTAGTTGGGTTCTCTAAAATAATAACTCCAAGATGCTGGCACACAGTGGGCTGGTGCTATCCAGAGAGGAGCTGCAGAGTGGGCACTGACTGGCCCGTGTGGAGAGGCTGCATGCCTGAGCCTGTTGAATCAGGTCCCAGGAGTGGGGAGACCCCTGCCAGGAGCCATCGCCATTGCTTCATGCCAGTCAGCAGAGGCCAGCCTTCATCTCTCAGCCTTGCAGCTCCTTACATTATCATTATCCATGCTGAAATTAAGGTGGACCATGTCCACGAGTACTGTTTCCTTAGGATGACACTCGCCCAGCCTAAATGTTGCTCTTAGGATGCCTTCTCCACAATTTGGACCTCTAAACTCTCACAAAATACTCATGTAGATAACCATCCTTTATAGGATTTCTCAGTACCCTGTTTGGGGTTGTGAGAAGTACTAGACAGGCAAATCTGAAGTTAGTGTTTCATAGTTATATACATAGAGAACTCTAGTATAAAAGTAGAGCAATTTTAACATGAAAACAACTTTTGGGATAAGAATATTTTTTTAATGTATTATAAAAAGTTCCCATAATATACATTTTATGTATCTACATATATCTAAATACACACACACACACACACACACACACATATATATATATATATATATATATATATATATATATATATTCACATATAGAATGTTCCTTATAGAAAATACAGATGGGCAAAAAAGAAAACTCATCTACAACCTCATTCCCTCCCCAACAATTATTAACAATTTGAGGTATATCATTCCAGTTTTTTCCATACATAACTTTTTTCCTCCCAAAGAAATGATATTCTACATAGTAGTTTAGAACCCCTTTCCCTCTTCTCCCTAAACATAAAATATAGGGAAAATAATCTACACATTTCTTACTGGTTCCAAATCATGGGTATAAAATTCCATTCCCAGCGAGGCATGGTAGCCCACACCTATACTCCCAGCTACTCAGAAAACTAAGAGAAAAGGAATCTGCCTTCGAGGCTACCCTAGGAAACTTACTGAGACCTTTTCAAAATTAAAAAAATAAAAAGGGCTGGCTGAGTGATAGAGCACTTGCCTGGCATGTGCAAGCCCCTAAGTTCAATCTCCAGCACCACAAAAAGTGCACTTCCATTCCCTTGTTCTTCTGCAATTGTGGTGTCTTTGGGACCCTTCTTCATGGTGTGCTTTGTTGGCTGCAGTCTTGTTTGAGACTTTCCTTCTTATTTAGGTTTTTCTACAAGTTCCTGTGTCCTTGGTTGTCATTTCTTACTGTAATCACTGAGAATGCATGGAATAGAGTTCACTCTCCTTTCTGTATTACTTTTTTGACTTGAAAGATCATGTAACCACAGGTGTTTGCACAGTGTATACACTAAAAGTAAACAGGATCTCAGTTGAGGCAGAGGGTTATGAGTACAGTACTTAAGGTTTTTGAGAGGAGAAGATGACTGGTATGTGGTTAGAACATGGCCTTCAACCTAGATCAGTGTTTACCCCTTAGAACTAATCTAGGTCATTAGGCCATCTCATTCTTTTATAGGAAATGCAATTTTTAAAAAAATCAAAAAATGACCTCATCTTCACATATCAAGAGAAATTTCCCAGCTGTCTGCTGTCCCCAAAGTGTGAGACCTGTCTTGGATCAGATGTGTCTCTCTTTTCTCTACTGCTTAGAGTTTTAAATAAAATGTAGTCAGTGTGGGGAGTGAAATGATTGTGTAGAAAGATAAGAAGTCTGAAACTTTAGCAAAGTCTCACTGCTGATATCCAACATGCTGACTCAGTTAAGAAATTGAGTTTGGGGTTAATTCTCCATAAATGTGCATCGTATATCATCTTTCAATTCCTTAGACTTGTGAAAACAATTTTAACTACAAATAAACTCACAAGCAGTGTAAATACAGGAAGCCCCCACACACAGGGACCGCCCTTTGGTAAGAGCACTTTGGGCCCAGATGAGTCACACTTAGATAGTTTGCATCTGTGAGGTTCATGTGAACTTTGAGGCCACCAGACCTCAAGGCAAAAATAGATGCTGTTCAAAGACTTTTTAGCTTCCAAGAATTATTCATGTGGAAACCACATGAAGATTTTGATGTCCATGAAAGAAAGACCTCACAACTAGAATGAATGATTCCAGCCGAATAGGAGACAATGATAACTTTTTTACTTATGATTGAAGGATACAATTGCAATTAGAATACATTACTTTAAGCTGGGCATAGTGGTACATGCCTGTAATCCCAGTACTTGGGAGAATGAAAAAGTAGGATCACAGGTTTGTGGCCAGCCTCGGCAACTTGGTGAGACCCTGTTTCAAAATAAAAAAATAAAATAGGGCTGGAGGTATAGCTCAGAGGTAGAATGCCCTTGAGTTTCATCACACACACACACACACACACACACACACACACACACACACACACACACACAGAGGAATATGTTACTTTAGGATCTAGGAGTAGTTTCAAACACTTGGCTTTAAGCATCAGAGTTTAATCTTTTGAACAGGAAATCGTGTTTCAAATTACAGTGGATGCCTCTGTTGATAGCTGTCTACTTCCTCTGAACCTTGCTCCTAAATTGCACCAGGCTGGGGCTGGAAAGGTTTGCATGTGGGAAGTCTTCAGTTGCTTTTCACCTTTGAGAAGTGGTTGTGAATGAGACACGCCAATGGGAATAGGATCACTGTGTTCTGAGAGCCTTTTGATCTATGGAGTGTGTGGCTTTCTTACTCATGCTAACTGTTCAAAATGTAAATTTGAACAAACCCATAGCAATCGAGACACAGAAACATGGGACTTGAGGGACAGTGTTTCCCCTAAGTGTATTCTGGAGTGGTGTTATGGTAAGTACCTGTCCAGTAACGTAGTTGTGAAGACACAGCTTGAACCTTGCCCCCAGAAAAACAGACATCTGAAATTAGTGTCTCTGTGATGGCACATTTCTGGTGGGTTTACTAGAGTGTGTTTTCTTTCATTGAACTTACATCTTCATTGATTTTTTTTCTCTCTTCATTTCTGTGAAAATATAAGTAGAAACTGGTTTATTTTCATTTTACAGTTTGAAGAAGAAGTTACATCCTAAGTAACTAGTTGTCTAGAGCTTAAGATATTTTTTTATGCACCTGCAATTTTTTTTCTGGGTGTACTAGTTAATGATATGAATATTTCCCATCCATCCTTGTGTTAAAAGTGGGAATGATATTTCTACTCTTTCACAGAAGCTGAGTATCCATTTGTGGCATGACTAAACCCAGAAAAAACAGGAAATAGTTTCATGATGTTCTTCCTCCTTTCTCTCCTCTACTGTCTACACACATATATTCAAACTCACAACCCACCTTTACCAGAGTGACAGGCCCTCTAGACATCAGCATTGTACAAGAACCAAGCAGTGCCAGTTGGCCCCTCCTCAGCCACAGGTCTCTCTACAAGGCCTTGCCTGGGAGTTGCTGTTTTCTGTTCACACATCCTTTCCCCAACCTCATATCCCCATAGTTTCAATTGTAGCATCGAGGATCCTTTATGAACTGGAGAAGAAAAAGATGCTTCCTCTTTGAACCTTTGTAGGGGGTCTCTTTGGCTTACTTTAAACCTTTGCTGGCATCACATCCCCCTCCCAAGTCATCCTGACTAGGTTCAACTGGTTCCTGGTTAGAAATTCTGGTTTCTCCCTCCTCTCATTTCTGCAGCTTGAGACAGAGATGTCTCTCATAGTTTTTACCCTCTTTTCCTCAGCTCCCTTCAATCAGTTCCTCCAAGAATCAGATACCCACCCTCCTTTTTTTTCTACCTCCTGCTTTTTTCTTAGATTTCCCAGTAAATACCTCTCTTAGACAGATTTTCTGTCGCTGTGACCAAAATACCTGACAAGAACAGCATAGACCAGGAAAGGTTTATTTGGTTCACAGTTTTTGAAGCTTAGTCCATGGGTGGCCAGCTCCAAGGCAGAAACCACGGAGACAGGGTTTGTGGCAGAGGAATGCCACTCAACTCATGGTAGCTGGAAGCAGAAAGAGACAGGAAGGGGCCAAGGACAGATATAGTCCCCAAGACCCGGCCCCCAATGACCCACCTCCTCCAGCAGTGCATTCCTCTGGACTATGCTGCGCTAGGGACATGTTTTTCAACACATGAGCTTTCGGGGGACCTTCCAGACCCAAGCCATAACAATGCCCATCACCTTTTCATGACCACCCAAGTAGCACCAGCGCAAAGAGGTCTCAGTATTCCCTGGCATGGAACTTCTTGTTGATGACAACCCTTCCCTCAGGAATTTATTTGGTGTATTTATTTCCACATTTGTACTTCATTACACTTGAAACAAACACCTTTTTAGCCAGGTATCATCATACACTCCTGTAATCCCAACTATTTGGGAGGCTGGGGTAAGAGAATTACAAGTTCAAAGTCAGCCTAGGCAACTTGCTAAGAATTGTTCTCAAAATAAAAAATATAAAGGTCTGAGGATATAGCTGAGTGATAGACTACTTGCCTCTTATATGTAAGTCCTGAGTTCAATTCCCAGTCCCACACACATACACACACACACACACTGAGATTATAAGCATGTGCCACCATGCCCAGTTTATAGCTTTTAAAACACAAATAAACCATGTGAAGAAAGGAAAGTCATCATATCTCTACCACCCAAAGATGACAACTCACTCATGCACCAGTCCTTCAGATGTCAAAAGGCACCATTTAAACTCTCCAGGCTTCTCATCTTTAGAGTAAACATCCTGGTCTCCTTCAGATAATCAGCTATAGGAGCCCCTCATCACAGGATCTCTTTCCCTGGCCCTGTTCTTGTGATTTCCCTAGTCACACATGGCACCTCGCAGACCTGAACTGACCTGTGCAGTATAAAGCTGCACCCCACCTTGTAAGACAGTATTCTCTGAGCTGCCCTCACCTTCCTGATAGCTATGCTATAGAGCCGAATCACAGTTGAATGGTTTATGGACTGAAACTTTAGTTCTGGAACTATTTAGAAGGAGAGGGGGAGAGAAAGAGATTGAAAGAGAATACTGAAAGAGAAAGATTAGTAAAGATGGTACTTATAGCCAGGTGAGGTGGTGCACACTGGTAATCCCAGCACTTGGGAACCTGAGACACAAGAATCACAGGTTCGAGGCCAGTACATGGCACCTTAGTAGGACCCTGTTTCAAAATAAAAGGGCTAGGGGTTTAGCTCTGGGGTAAAGGATTTGGGGTTCAATCCCCAGTAAGAAAGAAAGAAAGACACACACACACACACACACACACACACACACACACACGACTTATTCTTTTAGGGACCCAGGCAAACCAACAGTAACCATAGCTCTCCTTACTAGCCTTACTAGCCTTGTTTTATGACCTACCCTAGAATCTTACTCCAGTTAAATTTCAGGTCTTTCCTCTTTTGTTTGCAGAATTCATTGTTTCTCTTACAACTGGACATGACTGACTTATCTCTAATCTTTGGACATATGTCTTCTTCCCTGTCATTCACTCTTGATTCCTATCAGCCTGTGAAAAACTCATGCTGAGGACTTTTAGCACTCCAAAATGTGGAAGGCAGAGTTTGATTCCTTTCCTTACAGCAAGTTCCTCCTCTATAACACTTATCTCTGTTGTCCTTAGTTTTTTACTCATGGTTAAGCCCCCCACCCCCACGCCCAGTCTAATAGGGAGACTAGAAATGAAATATTCCTTCTGCTTTGTCATCCATCAACACTATGCCTTTGATCTCAAGCAGCCAATAATATCTGTTTCAAACTTTTCAGTTTTTCAAATAAAACTACAGTGGATCATTTCTGTTTTTCTAAGTACAAATCTATTCTGGGTTTAGCATTGTAAACATTTTTGGTAAGTCAGTATGACTGACCATCCTTAGTCAACTTCCTATTAGAAATAATAGGGTCTTCAGTTAACCCCATATTAGTATTTTGAGCATTTTCCAATGAAAAACTATAATATCCAAAACATTTCTTCTCCTGAATGTCAACAAGGTTTTGTGCATGGAACCTTCCCACTAAGGATGCCAGAGAGGGGCAAGAACGTTCTGCAGAGATAAATTAAAACTCAACTTGAGCCAAGCATGGTGATACACACTTGTAATCCCAGCATTTGAGAGGCTGAGACAGGAGGATCTGGGTTTGCAGATAGCCTCAGCTACTACTTAGTGAGAGTCTTTACAAGTCAGTGAGACCCTGTTTCAAAATAAAGAATAAAAAAATAGGGCTGGGGGTGTAGCTTGGAGGTAGAATGCCCCTGGGTTCCATCCCTAGGACCACAAAAAAAAAAAAAAAAAAAAAAAAAAAAAAAAAAAGATTCTGGAAGGTCAAGGGAGGGATAAGAAACTTTATAGCTGAAACCTGGACCCTCCTAGCAATCCCTAGCAATCCAAGAAGTCAAACAGAGAAAGATATGGACAGAGGATAAGGCAGAGGAACAGACTTTATAAGGAATAAACTTTGGTCTTAAATCCCAGCACAGTCCTTTTATGAGCTGGGCTGGAAAACGTTTCTTTTCTTTAAGCTAGAATCAGGCCCAGGGCATGGAACCAGCACAGCCTGTTTGCCACTTTACTTCTAATCCTGGTGATGAGGGAAAATCGTTCCATAAAAATAGCAAACATAAAATGATACCAAAAAGGGAGAAGATCCAGAACTTCAAATCACAGCTAGTGAGATCAGGGTAGCAGGTGTTTGCTTACCTGGCAAACTAAAGAGAAGAGCAAGAATGGAGAAAGCCAAAGAGAAGGGGGAGAGAGGGAGAGACAGCCCGGCTTCCTCCCAGGCCACCCAGCCCCAGTCTCAGTTCCTTTCCTTCTGCTGTGCACATCAAAAGAGAAAACTATCACGGAGAGATGACTTAGTGTGCCTTTTCTCTGCCTTTTCATCACGCATGGCTTCAGGAGTGGGTGATGAAGGTCTCAAGAGTGAAGTCCACTGTGTCCCTAAGCCATATCTCAAGGGCATCCCTCTCTGAAGCCCACCCACGTGTGGTGGAAAGTGAAAGGCTGCTAGATGCTCACCTTCCAGTGAGCTCTAACCATCCTTACATAGAGACCCGGTCTTGGAGAATGATGATATATGAGTATGTTACAGACTCAGAAGAGTCCTGCAACAAAGCAGAGTGTTTCCTGACACTTTGAGAATGGTGTATCTTATTTTGGTGATTTTATCACTCAGAAGAATATTCCTTTGGAAATATTTTAGAGGTCAACCTAGATTCACTGACTTATTCTGTAAAGAAGAGTTTGTCAGATATAGATAAGAGAATGCACGAGGGAACAGACCCATCGTGCTGTGTTCTCATTGGCTCTGTTCTCAGCCTTGCTTCTCTCCTTTCCTTCTCTGGATGCATTCCCTGGAACACTCCTTTCAGTTCCATAGCTTGAGCTCCCATGTCAGCTTGACTCCTCTCCAGTCAGTCTTGCTGGCCCTCGCCTCATTCCTGAGCGCCGCCTCCACATTTCCTGCCATGTAGTCACTGGGCTTTCCTCCTGGCAGGCCGGGCTTCACCAAGCCCACAGCACAGTGCTCTGTCCTCCAGAGTCTCTCTTTCTTTCTCTCCTGTCACTAATATAGCATCATCACACTCCACTGCTCATGCTGGACCCTCAACAAATATCCAGGCTGCTGCTGCTGCTGCTGCTGCTTCACTTTTCATTTTAGACAAATGCAAGAGCCTCGGGTAAATTATGGGTCAAGTAGAATTTCAACAGGGAAAGGGGATTTGGCATGGGAACTTTATATACAGTTTGTCAAAATAAAATTATGAATCACAGATATGCTTGGAAAAGGGTTAAAGAGACTCTAACATTAATAGTAGTAATAGAGCTGGGTGTGGTGGCACACAGCTATAATCCCAGTACTTGGGAGGCTGAGACAGGAGTATCGAGATTCCAGACTAGTCTCAGAACTTAGTGAGACCGTTTTGAAATAAAAAATAAGCCAGATATGGTAGTGCCCCCTTGTAATCCTAGTATTTGGGAGGCTGAGACAAGGAAGATTGCAGGTTCTCAGCCTGCCTGAGCAATCTCATGAGGCTCTCTGCAATTTAGTGAGACCTTGTTTCCAATAAAAAATAAAATAGGGCTGGGGGTATAGCTCAGAGTTAGAATGCCCCAAAATCAGTCCCCAGTGAGAGAGAGAGAGAGAGAGAGAGAGAGAGAGAGAGAGAGAGAGAGAGAGAGAGATTGGAGATTGAGATTCTTAATTAAAGCTATTTATTAAGAGAAGCCAGAGTCATGCATTATGACACACACCTGTAATTCTAGTACCCAGAGGTTGAGAAAAGAGGATCACAGATTTGCAGCCAGCCTCAGCAATTTAGTAAGGTCCATAGCAACTCAGTGAGACTCTGTTTCAAAATAAAAAAAATAAAATAAGGTTGAGATTATACCTCAAAGGTAGAATGTCCCTGGATTCAATCCCTAGTACCACAAAAAGAAAGAGTAGAATGCGCCAAGTCTTCCCTATTAGATTATGTTCAGTGTTGTCATGGGGAGATCTCAATACAAAAATGGAAATGATGATGAAAATCAGCGTACTATTTTATCATGAAAGCCTAAGTGAGGTCTCTAAATACAACATGCCAACAATGGACTATTATCAATGTGTGTGAAATAACAAAGCTTCAAGTAATTGGTTATTCTGTTTGGCTTTTTGGACAGATGCGTTTCCTTTAATGACCCATTTAGCAGTACCAAGAAGCAATATTTACGGAAGTCCTTTTCCACATCAACTCATGTAGTTTAAAGAAAGTGGTATTGTCCATTTATAAAGTGGGGAAAATTGAGTTTCACTTTTTCAGCATAGTTAGTCCATTATATGAACAAGCTTTTGGACTCTAAGCCTAGATCACTCTCTACTACTCCAGCTCCAGCTCCCATTCCCAGCTGAATAGGTTATGTTCAGTGGATGAGAGATCGACTTCCCAAACTATAGAGTAATGATCCTCAGGAAAAGACCCGTCTTCTGGGTCTGAGTGGCAGTGGCATCTAGCCTGTGTAACCTAACAAGGAGCCACAGATGAGCCACCTTTCAGGTGGAATATATAGCTCATTTTCAACAGGGGCATGCATAGCAAAGAGGATTCTCTGTTTACTTTCACAGTGAAGTTGCAAGACTTTCTCAATCTATTGTACAGTCCATGTCTAATAGTTCATGAATCCAGTCTTGCCTCCATGCGGCAGATGGAGTCTCTGATTTATAGCATCATAAAGAAACAACAGTGAGGGGCACCTCAAGATTCTTGGCAGGTAAATACAGACAAAGCTCCTTCACGTCCTTTTGAAGAATCACAGGAACGGAGATCTATGGCTTTCTGTCAGATGTATAATGTGAAGATCAGGAAATTCTTTTCCCATTTCAAACCATAGAATTTCACTGATTTGATTTAAATAGAATTTCCTCTTGTTTGTTTCCCTCTGAGCATGAAGACTGGTCACCCACCATCCTCTATTCAAAACCATTTCAAATGCGGGGAGCAGAGTGTGATCAAACCATTCCTCATTCTTTCCTTCAGGCAAAAATGCCACAATTGCTTTAACTGCCTTCTGAGCATCTGTTTTCCACCCTTTGAATTGTTTTCACTTCTCTTCTTGGGGCCCTGTTCAGTTGCTCCCATTGCATTACTTCTTTAAAAAGGACAGAATTGGACAGAAATCTAACAAGGGTGTGACGAATGCAGAGTATTAGTAAAGAGATTGCTTCCTGGACTCTGCATCCCTGACCTGCCTGGGCACACAAGCAGTGAGTTATTGTATTCATCAGCCATTTAAAACAAAAGAAAAAAGAAAGAAAGATTATCCTGCTCCCAAAGGTACTGCTGTGAAGAGAGAAATACATGCTTTTGATGGCCTTACCCAGTCTGACTGCTTGCTCTAAGGAGGAAAATGTGCTCGCCTGGGGACTTGGGAAGTGGTTGTGCACATTTGTGCCAGGAAACTGCACAGTACTGTGGATTTTAAACATCGACCCTGCACATGAGAAGAAGAGAATATGTGCCCTCTGACGCACATGGAAACAAGGCATTAAGTGTCAGTGCATGTGTTGGGATCTGAGAATACAGCCAAAAACTTTTTCTAGCGAGGTGGTTTTCTAACAGTGCTAAGTAAAGAAATCACTGTGGGATTTTTGGAAATAAATTTATTTGAACTCCAGTCCTTTAAGAGAAAGTTTTAAACCCCACCGATTAGGGATGTAAAATGGTACAGCCCTTTGGAAAACCATTTGGTGGTTCTTTGAAAGTTAAACAGAGTTACAATATTACTCAGCTATTGACTCCCAGGTATATACCAAAGAGAACTGGAAAGGTATCCATACAAAAATGTGTGCTCAAATGTTTATAGCAGCATCATTTGTAACAGGTAAAGAAAGATGGAAAGAAAAGAAAACACAAGTGTCCACCAACTAATAAATAGATAAACAAAATGTGGCATATTCATAGAATGGAATAGCTTTCTTCTATAAGAAGGGATGAAGTTCTAATGCATGCTATTATGTGGATGTACCTTGCAAATGAATGCTTAGGGAGTGAGATTAGTAATTTTAAAACCACATATTGTAAAATTCCATTTGTATTAAATGTCCAGAATAGATTAATCCATAGAGACAGAAAGTAGATTAGTGGTTACTGGAGCTAGAGGGAAGGAAAATTAAGAGTGACTTCTAATATGGGCAGAGGATGGGGTAGTTCTTTTTTGAGGTGATAAAAATGTCGGAATTAGATAATGAGGGTGGAGGGACTCTAGACAAGGAAGGAGAAACCATAGATGAGCAAATAAGGTGACCTAACTGAGGGGGATTAAAGAGGAAACGAGGGGGCTGGGCATGGTGGCACACACTTATAGTCCCAGTATTAGGGAGGCAGAGACAGAAGGATCGCGGTTCGCAGACAGCCTCAGCTACTTAGCAAAGCCCTTCACAACTCAGTGAGACCCGTTTCAAAATATACAAAAGACTAAACCCAGGCATGGTGGTGCATGCTTGTAATCCCGGTGCTTGGGAGGCTGAGACAGGAGGATCTCACAGGTTCAAAGCCAGCCTCAGCTATTTAGTGAAGCTCTCAGCAACTTAGTGAGACCCTATTTCCAAATAAAGTATAAAATAGGTCTGGGAGTGTAGTCCAGAGGTAGAAAAGCCCCTGGGTTTCACCCGCACCACATGCAAAAAAAATTAAAAATTTAAAAATGTAAAAATTAGAAAGACTAAAAAATAAGACCAGGGGTATAGCTCAGAGGCAGAATGCCCCTGGGTTCCATCCCTGATGCCCCCCAAAAAAGACGGGACAAGGGGAATTCCTTAATGTTCATGATGTACAGTCACAAACATCAAAGTCAATCACTAAGCCAAACATAAGGAGGGAAGGGGGAGGAAATGGGGTGGGAATTGGGGAAGGGCTAAATGAGTGATGTGTGCATGTATGCCTCTACCATCTTGTACCCCATTAAGATGTATGACTATAATGTACCAATAAAAAAAATTTTTAATTTAGTTTTGACAAATATATAAAGCTATACAAGCATCACTATAAAAAAAAATAGGTAACGATGGTGGCTGTACAGCCTTGGGAATATACTAACAAGCACTGAATCATAGACTAGAATGGATTTCATTTAGGTGGGTGCTATTCCTAAAACAATAAACTACCCTATCATTAATTTACAGATAAACAGCCCCTTGACTGTTTTGTTTTTGTTTTTGTTTTTTTTAAGAAATAATAAACCATTGAGCCTGGGGATGTACTCAGTGGTAGAGCACTTGCCTAGCATGTGCAAGGCCCTACATTCAATCCCCAGTTACACACACACACAAAGAAAAGCAATTACAAGCACTTTGAAAACTAGTGTCTCTGAGGCTTTTGCCTGATCTGGATGACTTTGTGCTGGTGCGCTGGGTTTGCGTGTTGCTAGTATAGCAAGATGTTTGTAAAGAATGGCTGTTTATGACACTGAGAGATTTGGGAGGCAACATGAATACAGACCAGGCTGGCTGTGAGGAAAGCAAGGAACCTTTGACTCAGTTATTTCTCTGCGAGTGGACGCTTACTATTGCTGCCACTTAAACATCCGAGCTTCCCTTCCCTCCCTCATCCATTTCTTGTGGCTATTTTTTGCCAAGAAGCTTAATTGTGCATGTGAGGTCTTCTTCAATAAGTCATCGCATTTGCGCACTTTTTTTGGTATCCTTTCTGAAAATGGGATGACTAGAAACACCCCCAAATTAACTCCCAGCTCTTGGGATTATATTTTTCCCTTCAGCTATTTTTTGACACACCTAATTAGCATCTGCAGCCTGGCTGTCCTTGGGCGGTGGTAACCCCGGGCTTGCTCTGCCGGCTGCCCTGCTTTCTCTCCCAGCAGCACATCTCTAGTACTTTTGAAGGAGAAGGCTGCTGCTGTCGCATCTGAACAGAATCCCCAAGGTCTACTGCTCCCAGACAGAATGGATGCCCCCCCCAACCCCACATACCTTGGAATTGATACACACTGTCAGAAAGGGTTTTCCGAATGGTTTCTCTTTGTCACCTTGTACCAGATTTTCTCCTCCATTCTGAAAATGTGCAGCTTAATGTTGCGTTTCGAATCACTTTCAGCTGAAAAAGTGTGTAATGGAATCAGGACATCCCATGAATACTCTTAACAGTGTCACCAGTGCCTTTTGTTTGTGGCCATGCCTTCCAAGGGGACTGGTGACAACAGGGAAATTACATTTGGGGCCTTGCTCCATAATGGGTTCCTTGTCCTTTTTGATTTAAGAGATGTACTAGGGGTGACTTCTCCATCATGGGGCTGCTGTATTTGGTTTTTATTTATTGGAATCTAAATTGTAGTGATTGCCACCTCCTGAGAAGTAGTGACTGCGGTTCTTGTTGGTATTTCCCCACCCCCTGCCTGTCAGGTTTCCTTTCAAAAGCATTTCAATTGAGACCTGAGAGGTGCCTAAGAAACCATCTAGTCTAACCCCGATTTCTCGGCAAGGACATCAAGGCTCAAAGTTAAATACAAGCCCCAGGTAGAGCAGGCACATAGAAATTCTGATTCCCTGGCCAGTGTCCATCACAACACACGGCCTCACCACCCCTAATTACTCACATGGGAGTGGATTTCCTCCAAAGACCTGAGCTTTACAAGCTAGCCTTTGGCTCACAGTCTGGCATTGAAAGCTTTGGGGATTATAACCTCCCAGGTAAACAGTCAGAATGTACTACCCAAAGGGGAAGACTGCAGAACAGTCCTCCAGTACACGTGGGTGCCATACCACAGGGGTGGCTGAGTGCTGAACCTTTGGGGAAGCTCTGCCCTATCAGGACTCTCAAAACACAGCCCCAGAGCACTCTACATTGCTGTCCAGCAGGCCCCATGCTGCAGAGGGAAGAATGTAAGATGAGACCAAACAAGTGGAACAATTTGGGATGGATTCTGGCTTTGGGTGTGAGCTTGATCCCTGCCCTTTGTCTTGTGTGGAGGATTTTAATGCCATTTACTCCATAAACAGTGACTCCTAGATACTGTTACATGCTTTTCAGAACCAGCAGCCTGGCCATTTTGGATTTCTTCCCCACTGTTGCTCCATAGAGAGGTTCTATCTTTATTTTTTTTTTTTTTAGCTTGCCTTTCACTCTTGCCTCTCTCTCTCTCTCTCTCTCTCTCTCTCTCTCTCTCTCTCTCTCTCCCTCCCTCCCTCCCTCCCTCCCTCCCTCCCTCCCTCTCCCCCTCTCCCTCTCCCTCTCCCTCTCCCTCTTTCCCTTCCTCCCTCCCCCCCTCTCTCACACACACACACACACACACACACACACACACACACATACACACACACACACTTAAATAAAGACTTATCCTGAGACTGAAAAGCAATATGTTTATTAATTGTCCCCATGCCATGTATACACACACACACACACACACACACACACACATACACACACACACACTTAAATAAAGACTTATCCTGAGACTGAAAAGCAATATGTTTATTAATTGTCCCCATGCCTCTCTGTAAAGTCGTGTGAGTGTGGATTTGGGGGTTTTGTTTGGTTTAGCTTGAGAAGCAAACCAGAAGGTTGCCCACTTGGCTCGCGCCCCAGCAGAGCAGGGTGCTATCAGAGCATCCTGCATTTGCTCCACTTGATTTTCCAAACATCATCTTCCTCTTAACACTCAGTTTGTCATTCCTTTTCTTGAACCTGGACTTTCTAGTTGTAATTGATGACATAAAAGCTCTGCTGTTGTTCCAAGACAACGTTATTCCATTTAGTAAAGGTTAGAAATAAAGAAGTTGAATGAGCTGCCATTCAAACCTAGTAGCTTTGGTGGGGGGGGGGGTCCCTTCCAAACCTGACTTTTCTAGGAGGAGGAATATACATTCATACCAGAATAGATAAGCCCTGAGTGCCCACAGGGAACTGACTCTAGGGCATTACCCAACAGGACAGCCAATCTGAAGATGCTCGAGTTCCCTTTATGAAATAGCATGGTATCTGCATATGACCTATACACACTGCACACTCTCCTGGATACTTCTTTTGGGGGGAGTGGTTGCTAGGATTGAGCCCAAGAGCATTCTACCCCTGAGCTACACCTCCAGTCATTTTTATTTTTTATTTTGAAATAGGGTCTTGCTAAGTTGCTGAGGTTCTAACTAAGTTGCAGAGCCTGGCTTTGAACCTACAATCCTCCTGGTTCAGCCTCTCAAGTACTGTGATTACAGGGGTGCACCACAGTGCCCAGCCCTCTCATATACTTAAAATCATCTCTACATGACTTGTTATACCAAATGTAATGTAAATTCTTTGTAAACATTTGTTATACTATACTGCTTAGGAAATGATGACAAGAAAAGCAAGTCTATGCACGTTCCATACAAACATAGTTTTGTCCTTTTTAACTGTGTGTGTGTGTGTGTGTGTGTGTGTGTGTGTGTGTGTGTGTGTGTGTTTGTGACTAGGGATTAAACACAGGGTGATCTGCCTCTGGGATATACCCCTAGCCTTGTTTTATTTTTTATTTTGAAACAGGGTCTTGCTAGTTACTACATGCTGGCCTTAAACCTGCAATCCTCAGAGTGGGAGTGGGCTCTCCCATCCCTCTGCCATGTATAGATCCCTGGGGGGGGGGGGCTGTCTGCCCTGAACTTTAGAGGTGATGTGATGCTTGGAAGCCTGCAGGGAGTGAGTGCAGTGACTGAGTCGGGGTTAGTTTTACTTTACCAGAATCAATGATTTTTAACACATAGGAAATGCCCCTGTTGCTACTGAATAAGTCATGCATGGATATATATTGTCAGTGCCTGTGGGCATCATTTTAAGTCAGTCCTCAGGTCCCTGGGAAATGTTTACATCAGGCCAATATCAATGTTTAGGCCGAGGGCAATTCATACATGTATGATGATGTACAACATATAAGACTAATAAGAGCTGATCATCAGCAGAAGGGGCTGAAGTCACAGTCACCCAGTTAATCTCTCAGAACCTCTTTTTATACTTTTTATTTTTAGTACAACTGGCAGTTCTCAACCTACTTTTATGGGTCTCCTCTTAAAACAAAAGGGATAGAGAAAAGTACAAAACTATTTTTAGGTTTAGCTGCTTTGTGTTTTTATGACAAATCGAGTTAATGGCTCATGACTTTTTTTTTTTTTAATTTTTGGTTGCATCTAAGCTTCAAGTATTGACCGCTGAGAGGTGGAGGGGCCACTGGGTGCATCTTGAGGACTGGGCTTGGGACACCAGGTTCATAAAGATTGCTAATGTCGCAAAGATGAATCTTCATTTAGGAGGACTCCAGGGAATAGGCGGTCAAATCCAGACAGAGAAGTTTGTCTTCAAATTTACAAAAGAAACATTCCCTAGAACAGTCAAATAATACCAAGATAATCAAAAAATTAGCCATCTCTCCCTTTGCCAGGCCTCTCTTGTCAGTCATTCAAACATAATTCTTTATTATCAAGCTGCCAGGAACCTGAGCCATTAGGACAGTGAACCAAACTGTGACTGACAGTCACAGTCAACCCTCCAGTCGCTCTCTACAGGCAGGCGGTAAAGGGAGAGTCTGGATGCTGGTGCTGCGTGGTCCTCCACAGGACGGCACTGGAGAGGACAGAGGCCACTGGGTGAGGGCCTATTAGAGGATGTGCTGCCCTAGCAGGAGGCGGGAGAGACTCTGCCTGATAGCTAGGAACTAAAGGCTTATGCCATTGCATGAACCAGGGGATGGGGGAAGGAAAAGTACTGAGTGGAAAAGTACTGAGTCAGAGTGCAGAGAAGTGTTTCAGCCAGGCTGGGCTAGGAAGTCAGGTATTTGGAGAGGGCAGAAGTGAATCTTTGGGGGTAACTGCAACACGCTGGCTGCTATGAGTCTGGGCGGGGAGAACCTGTCTGGCCAGGCCTTTGGGATTGCCTGTGGCTGAGCCTAAAGAATCACACACAGGATTTTGCCTGGAATCAGACTCCACATAAATGGGATTTCTGTTGTTACAGAAAGAGATTGTTCCACATATCATTCTGCAACCTGCTTTATTTTTCTTCACCTAACCCATTAATAATGATGCATAATTATTTTCTTAATAATTAATAAGTAATTTATCTAGCTCACAAAACATATACTTCATTCTTTTTGTTTAAATAACTGTATAATATCATATACTCTTAACCAGTCCATTTAACAGTTCCCCTTTTGATATTCAGTCTATTTCTTGTCTTTTCTACAGCAACGTCAAAGCATGAATTCTGTGTGTGTGTGTGTCTGTGTGTGTGTGTTACTAGAGATTGAACCCAGGTGCATTCTACCTCTGAGCTACAACCCTAGCCCTATGGGGGTTTTTTGGTTTGTTTTTGTTTGTTTTGGGGTTTTTTTGGGGGGGTTGGTTTTTTTTGGGGGGGAAATAGGTTCTCACTAATTCGCATAGGGCCTCATTAAGTTGCTGAGGCTGGCCACAAACCTGCACCCTTCTGTCTTAGCCTTCCAAGTACTGGGATTACAAGCATGTACCACCACATTAGCTAATACATGAGTTCTTGTATTTAAATCCTATGTACTGAGGGTTTTTTTAGTATCCATTCCCAAAAGTGGCATGGCCTAAACCATTAAATATATAAGGAGAGCCAGGCGTGGTGGCATATGCTTGTAATCCTAGTACTTGGGAGGGGAGATGGAAGGATCACAGTTTGTGGCCAGCCTCAGCTACTTAGTGAGACCCTCTGCAACTTAGTGGGACCCTGTTTCAAAATAAAGAATAAAAAATAGGTCTAGGGGTATAGCTCATACGTAGAATGCCCCTGGGTTCCATCCCTAGTAGCACTAAATAAATAAATAGAATTTTAATAAGTCTTAAAGGTATAACCATTCACAAACCCATTAATTATAAAAATAATGTTGTTCTATTATCCTATAACAACTACTACATAGTGTTGATTTTTTTAAAATGTTTGCCAATCTGAAGAACAAAGTTATATGTTACTTTAACTTGCATTTTTTTGGACTAGTAAGAGTTTGAGCATCTTTTCACAACTCATTAAATATTTGCATCTTCCCTTCTATTAATTGCCTAATCAGATCTTTTATCAGCTTTTTCTCTCTTACTTGTTTGCCAAATGCCTTTTGGAGGTTGTCAGTCCTACTTTGAGGACATCACATTGAGGTGAGATGTAACAGGAGTTAGTATGATCTCCTTAAGAGAAATTACCAAAACAATCAAATGTTTGAAATGAACTTCCCATTTTTACCATTCTTGACTATCTAACATTTTAATGAAGGGAACACAAAGTAGATGTTTTTGACTAAATATATAACATTAGGAGATAAAAGCAGCAAAATTTTCTGGGCGTTGTTCTCTGAACTCAAAACTCTCATTGGTGAGGAATAAGTTTGCCCTCTCATGGGACTCTTGTACTGGGTGAGGGGTCATTCTGAAAACTGTTTATATCTTTACTTGATCTTCTCCCATCCTTGGAGTTGAATCATAAGAACACATCAAACCTTATCATTCACCATGTCACAACCAATACCCCATCCATTACACTTGTCTCACTCAACAATCTCACTGCTATAATCCAAAACAACTAGCAACACAACTTGGAGAAAGGAAATTATTTGTTCACAGTATTTTGGAGACATTAGGTCCAGTGCACGTGAGGCCAAGGTTTGCATAACTCAGCGCATTCCAGTCTGTGTGAATGAAAGGCTCTCCAGGACCTTGGGAGACATGCTTAAGAACCCTCCCCTCTCTCTAGGTGTAGGATACAGATGAGAGGTGGTTGTCATCTGACAGAATCACCTAATTCCTAGAAACTTCTTAATTAATCTCTGACCATACCCCATAGGGAAATGGAATGTCACCCCATGACATGGTAATATTCCCAGTTCTGGGGTCTCAGGCCTGGGCATATGCCCAGCTCTCCTTGACCCTCCTTGCTTCCACGGCTTGCGTTTTGTTTTGATCTTAATTTTTCTTAGGAAATGCATCTCATAAAATAATGAAGGAGATACAAAGTACAGAGGTCTAAGATGAGAAGAGGTAACTTTAAAAGCATTTCTCTACTCTATTGATTATTTAGTATGAGATTTGTTGGCCTTTACATGAGCTCTGCTTCCTTTTGAACTCTTTTGCTCTCACTGTCCAACTCCAGATTGCAGACCAGCACTCTGACAAATTGATCCCCACATCAGAGGGGATAAAAGAAAGAAAGATCAAAAGGAATCCAGGGACCATGGATGAAGAGGCTCCACAGTGAAGGCCTGGGAGGGTTGGCAGGCAGATCTGCTGTCATCGTTAATCCATGGTGTCTCATAAAGGAAGAGCGTGGTAGTTCACCCAGAAGTGAAGAGTGTTCTGTGCATAGATGGATTCGGATATAATTAACAATTTAAGAAAGTAATAAGCCAGGATTATACCAGCAGTTATGTTGGAATTGAATGTAGGTATCTCATGTGTGAATTTGGAAATGTGGTGGTAGCTGTGGTTCATTGCTGTGTTTGCCTCTTTAGTCTCCTAAGGAGAGCATCCCTGGCCTTCAAGTCATGTCTCAGTGACCATATTCTTTTAAGCCTGTTGGCTTTTTGCAGAAACAATGAAAAGTCAAGGATATTTAGAACTCAGACTCAATACAACTAATGTTACTAAGAAGTCTCATTTAGGGCCTTCATATGGGATAGTTCTGTTGATCTACCAAAGTTCAGCTTACTTATCCTTTATCTGATCACTTACTTTAAGCAAATGGCTATTGCATGTCTGTCCATGTGCCAGGCACTGAGCACTAGCAATTCAGAAGCAATGACTTAGGCTTTACCTGGAAAATATCCTCAGGATAGTTAGAAACAGGCATAGAAACCAACAAGTGCAACCAGGTCTGGTAAAGACTGTGGTACAGCCATGCATGAGACTCTATAGGATCACGGAGAAGGGGCATTGAACATAGCCCAGGGGGGTAGTGGAGGGCATTGCAAGCTGACTCAGAGGACATTGGGTTGATTGGTAGAAGGGAAAAGTAGATGTGAGAGGAGTAACAGGAGTGAGGCTATAGCCAGACATATCGTCAAGAACCAAATAATGAAAAAACTTGGAAATGCCAGGAAGCTAGCAAATGCTGGGGTCGGGGATATCGCATAGTGACAGTGATGCTCAAAACCAACTGGTGGTATGTTCTCTATTATTGTTGTATTAGTCCGCTTTTTAATCACTATGGCCAAAAGACCCATCAAGAACAACTTAAGAGGAGGAAAGTTTTATTTAGCTCATGGTTTGAGAAGTACAGATCATGGTTGGCCATCTCCAAGGCAGAAAAATTATGGCAACTGCATGTGGCAAAGGAAAGCTGCAGGCTTGTGGCAGCCATGAAGCAGAGACAGAAGAAGGGACCAGGGCAGATACCAAGGCCCTACCACCAGCAACATACTTCCTCTGGCCACAGCCTGCCCGCCTACATTTACCACTTAGTAAGATCATACAGATTATTAATCCATCAATGGATTTATTCACTGATGAAGTTAGGTCCCTGATTTAATTATTTCATCTCTGAATGTTTCTGTATTACTAGCACATAAGCTTTTCAGTGGAGTATTCCATGTCCAAACCATAACATAGTGGAAGAAAAAAAAGTCAATCTTATTGAAGTCAAGAGTAGACTAGGGTTAACAGAGGCTGGGAAGCATACTATCAGGGCAGCTTCCTGAGCATGTGGCTTGCATAGTCACGCAGAACCTCACTCTCAGGAGGACCCTACATTTTATTTAATGTCCTAACATTGCCTTCTTGAAATTATCAGATTTTTAACAAGGGGCCCTTCATTTATATTTCACACATCTGAGATTAGGCAGCCAGTCATGCCTGTAATGGCCTGGTGCTGTGAGCTGTAGTAGGGCTGCAGTATTGTTTAAGTGAGTCATGGCGCTTGCCTTAAGAGATTATGGGATTGAACATAAAACAGAAAAGTCCTCAGCTATAAAGTGTGACATGTTCTTTATTAGAACTACCAGGTTAAGGGAACACATAGAAGAATGGAACCTAACCTTAAGGGCTAAGAAAAGGAGATTTCCCAGGAGGAGAGAGTAGTGAGACATAGTTTTAGACCTTTCTGTTGCCTTCACTCCCCTTTCAGATTTACCAAGTTTCTCCATCCTCCATCAAACCTTTAGGGTAGTTACTAACTCTCTTAGGGTAGTTACTCTTAGCTGATAATTAGAACAATGACCATGAGGACTAATGCACAGTAATGTGTGAATGGTGGGTATCACTTTTAAAGGGTGCATTTTACAAGTGGTTATAGGTTTATAAGAAAGAACCTTTAATTTGCCACATTGTAGGCAGCATAATTAAAGAAGTGATAAAGAGTATTGCAGCAAGAGACCTCTTCTTCCTAGAATTAGCTTCCCTAAATATTTCCATTTTCTCACAATTGTCACTTCTGAAACCATAAATTTCCTAAAGGTCCCCAAGATATCTGTAGTCATCCTTCCCCTGCCTGTACCCACCCCGGCATCAGTTCCTATGACAGCAGCAACTGGGGCCCAGGTGACAAGGAACTAGGGTTGTGACAGCTGATGCCATTATAAGGCTTTTCAGGTCCAGGACTGCCTCTCCAGTTGCGGGAGAGAGGTGCCTAAGGGCTTCTTACTAGGAAGAAGCAACATGCCCTGGAAGCACGGAGGTATCTGCCCAGAGCTGAGCTTCTCAGAGGCATATTCTGTGTTTGTGGGCTTACACTGGAAGTGTGCCAAGTCTCAGGTCTCAGCTCCCTGGTACCAAGGAGCTCTTTGGTTGGTATAAAATGCAATTCCCCAAGCCACTTCCATTTGTCACAGAAATAGCACCTTCTGCCACAGCCAATGGATCGATCGCTGGAAAGTGGCTGTCAGGAGCCACTTCAGAATCAAAATGTCTGAGAGCAGGAGGCGCCTCTGGGACTGGGCCCAGGAACAGTTACTCCACAGTTATCAATCCTGCATCCTCTCTTTTAAACTTCGGCTTTGGGAACTGTTTGTCATAAGTTCTTGAGCAAGTGATAGCTCTTGAGCATATGTTTATGGAGTGTGTGAATTTCCTGATCCTTAAATTGAGATGAGAGTGGCTATCTCTGGGCCCAGGATATTAGCCTAGAAACTCAAGAGTCTAGGTGACAGTCTCAAATTTTAATGTACTTATGAATCATCTAGGGATCTTATTACAATGCAGATTCTGGTCTAGGAAGCTTGGGGTGGAACCTGAGACCTTGCATTTCTACCAATCTCCCAGGTAAGGTCCATGCTGCTGGCTCACTGATCCTCTGAATAACCAAGACCTGGAGTCTCACCATTCACTGCATCAAAGGCTAACCGCCTGGGACCACTTAAAGTTCATTACAGTTAAACAACACTCAAAATTTAGTTCTTTGACTGCACTAACCACAATTCAAATGCTAAGAGCCCACATGTGGCTCCTGGCTTCCATCTTGGACTGCACAGAAAAGGACATTTCCATGACCGCAGAAGCATCTTGTGGACCAGAGTGCACCTCTGTGGCATCATTCAGCCCTCCATCAGTTTATTCATTGGAGATTTTGTTGTGTGCTGAATAGTTTGCTTGGTGCTGAGACATTTCGTCAATGGTTCCAGCTAGCAGAAAAATGTAATCAAAGTAATAGCTAGCCAGAAGGCAATACACTGAAAATAGAGATACCTCCACATAGCAAGGGATCCAGCATTGGTGACAGCAAGCACCGCAGCTCAGGTGGGAGGAGAAAGCCTGTCCTGGCATTTTGTGTGTGGTCTGAACCACACAACGGTTGTCACAGTGTCGGAGTTCTTCTGAGATCTGCTGCTGATGATGACTTTTCACTTCACCATTTCAGGGCCATAATCATCAGAAATGGAGAGATCATCCCCATGTCTTCGGAATTTACCCCTGAGACTGAGCGCCAGCGACTTCAGTACCTGGTAAGAGACATGTAGGTCTGACGGAGAGCAGCGGCATCAGGGAAGGCATGAGAGTTGGTGGGAGGAATGCGATGTGAGAGCCCGCCCACTGCAGTCAGATGCCATATGGTATTAACTCCCCCACACATACCTTCTGGATCGCATGTCGTGGATCCGTGTGTAACGACACACGCCACCTCCATGGATTTATTACCAGGGATGATTGTCTCCCATCTGTAGCCAATTGCAGACAGAATATGCTTATTTCTTTTAGCAGCTTGGTGTGCATGACGTGAAGTGCAGTCATAAGACTGCATGAACCTTCTTCCTTAGCAGACTGCTCACTCTCCCTCTGCAGGGGCAGGAGCTTGATCCTCATTCCATCCTGAGCAGGAACCTCTGCCCATGTGCAGCGCTGAGATCCAGCCCACACGACACCCCTTTGTGCTCAGATAGCCTGTCTTGAGGCCCTTTGGGGAAGGTACAGGTGTCAGGAAATCTCTTTCAACTATGGAAATAAGTTCTCTTCAAAAAAAACATGCTCTTTGGGGTGAAATCATGAGAGGGCTACAGGAGGTCTGTGCTTCCCTCTGAAATCTCAGGTTTCAGGGAAACAAGACAAACTCACTTCCCTGTCTTCAGATTCTAGGGGTTGTGATAGAACTAGAATCTCACTTAAAAGTGACTGGTAATCAATTCAAGTTACTTTAGGACCAACATTTCTGGGAACTACATGTGAATAGTGATCTATAAAGGAAATTCTTTTCTCTTTTTCTTTTTTTGGGGGGGGGAGTATGGGAAATTGAACCTAGGAATATTCTACCTCTGGCCCTTTTTTATTTTTATTTATTTATCTTTATTATTTATTTATTTTGTGTGGGGGTGGGTACCAGAAATGGAACCCAGTGGCTTTCTACCTCTGGGCTATACTCCCAGACCTATTTTATATTTTATTTGGAAACAGGGTCTCACTGAGTTGCTTCGAACCTGTGCGATCCTCCTGTCTCAGCCTCCCGAGTGCTGGGATTACAAGTGTACGCCACCATGCCCGGATTTCCTTTTTTTTTTTTTTTTTTTTTAAGAGTCATTCTAGGTTTCCCACAGTCTTGCTAAATTGCTGAGGCTGGCCTTTACTCCTGTCTCAGCTTCCCAAATACTGGGATTACAGGCATGCAGCACCATGCCTTGCAAGGAAATATTATCTCACCAACAGGATTTAATTTTAAACTACAGCTCTAGTAGCTTAAGTCTGCTCTTAGGAAAAAAAGAATTTATCTATACTGCTCAAAAAGTATTTTGTTCACAGTACGTGTGAATGGTCAGGATTTAATTCCTTTGGTTGGTTGAGAAAGAAGCTGCACACTTTCCCTCTAATCTCTGTCTCTGTGTGTTTTCTTTTTTAACTAAGCCGTATTGCTGTAACTAGTTAGCTAGTATATAGGACAGCAGAAATCTCAAGAAAAACAGTGTTTCACTCTTTCACTGTGCAGTGTTTTATAGTCTTTCTGGTGATGTCCTCAAGTGGACAGACTTGAAGCCACGGTAAGGAACCTAGACTTTAAACCTCTGCATTGACTCCAGACATCTAGATAGTGGAAAGGATCCTGTAGTGGCCCACAGACGATCTTCATTCTGGTCCCAGCTCTGTTACTCCTTGGCTCGATAGTTCTGTGCAAGTCTCTTAACCTCTCCAAACCTTGGTTTATCACTTGTAAAATGCAATGCTAGACGAGAGAGTCAGCAAGTAACTTTGAGCTGGAAGGTCCCTCCAAGTAGAGCTCATAACATCTGGCCTTTTTCCTAGTCTGATTTTCTCCAATCTGTCATCCAAGCTTATGTAAGTGATCTTATCATGCACGTCACTCCCCACCTAAAAGCCTTTGACTGCCCACATCAGCATGATATGCAGGCCACACTTGGTGGCGCATTCCGAATCCTGCTCACCTCACCCCCAGCATTTCACTGTTGCCAACACCCCATCCCCACACATCCCAGGCTGTAGCCAGATAGTGCTCTTCCATTCCCAGCAGTGTCCCAGTTTCTCTGACCTCCATGCCTTTGGAAATGTGCTCTGCCTAGATGGCATTTCCCTTCTCTGCCAGAATAGCTCCTCCTTATCCTTTGAGATTCATGCACAAACGGTACTTCTGGGACTGCCCCCTATCCATCCTGGGGAGTCAGTCCCCGGTACTCCCACAGCAACATCTAGAGGCCTGCAGTGCAGCTCAGCACAGAGAAGATTCTGAATCAGCATTGGTTGGTACGTCCAAGAACGCTGGAATGCTGGATTGAAGCCAAGCACTGCCTCCCCCTCTGCCCTCTTCCCAAAACACATAATCACAGGGCTGATGCGTTGCCTCCCACTCCCACTGTACCCCATCTTCATCACCCTCTGCCCCTGTGAAAACCCATTCC